>NC_069001.1:2815956-2819612 GCF_001194135.2 Octopus bimaculoides
ACACACACACACACACATGTATACATATGTATATACACACACACACACATATATATACACATATATGTATATACACACACACACACACATATATATATATATATACACACATATATATGTGTGTGTATATATATATTTGTGTGTATCTTTGTACCTGTCTTCTCCCCCCCACCCCAATCACTATTTGACAATCAGTGTTGGTGTGTTTGCATCCCCATAACTTAGCAGTTTAGCAAAAGAGACCAATAGAAAAAGTACTAGGCTTAAGAAGTACTGAGGCCAATTCATTTGACTACAAATTCAAGGCAGTGCCCCAGCATGGCCGCACTCTATATGACTGAAACAAAAGGAAAAGATAAGGATTATGAATCTACTGTTTGGAACCCTAAATTAACATGGACTTTTGACTGGAAGTCAATTTAGATCACTTTAACCCTTTTGTTACCTTATCCCTGTCGGCATCTGCTTGCCTTTGATCCAATCAATTCTGAAATGAAGAATTTAGTGAAATAACATTGTCATTTTGCAACATTAAATTAACACAAACGTTTTGAGGGAGAGTTTTTTAATTTAGGTCACTTTAAAACAGGAAGTTTGTTGTATGAAAAGGGTTAACTCAAGTACATACCATTCTATTAAATTTATGACCTGCATCTAATGTGGGAACTAATTTTATTTTTTCTATTTCTTTATCCTTTCCTTCACTTCTTACTCACCTGCCATTTAAGTTCAATGAGGTGTGACATATAAACACAATGAAGTTATATCACATAACTAGGGTACTTCATAGATCCATGACTGACCTATATCATGTGTCTATAATATGAGCTATGTTATAGACTTATTTCTTTTGCTTCGCTCACTCATTGGACTGTGGCCATGCTGGAGCATTGCCTTGACTCTACTTATTCTACCAATCTCTTTTGCTGAACCACTACAAAGTGACAAGGACATAAACAAACCACCACCGGTTGTCAAGTGGTGGGTGTGTGTGACAAACACAGTCACACACAGATATATATATATATATATATATATATATATATATATATATATATATATATATATTGTTGGGGCAAGAGTTATGACACCCCCTGTGAGAATAGACTTAGCCAAATGACTATAAATAGTAGCGATCTGAGTGAGATAGCAAAAGTAGGCATTAATTGCAGGAAGTCAAAGGGTATCATTTTGGTAGTTTGTCGGAATATAGTATGTTGGTTTGTGTATAGTTCGTGGACTTATTATGATAAAGCAGTGAAAGGCAACAAGCTGGCAGAACTGTTAGCACGCCGGGCGAAATGCTTAGCAGTATTTTGCCTGTCTTTATGTTCTGAGTTCAAATTCTGCCAAGGCTGACTTTGCCTTTCATCCTTTCAGGATTGATAAATTAAGTAGCAGTCAAGTACTGGGGTCGATTTGATCGACGTACCCATCTCCGCAGATTTCAGGCCTTGTGCCTGTAGTAGAAAGGATTATTATTATTATTTTGAAGGCAGTGAGCTGGCAGAACCGTTAGCTTGCTCAACAAAATGCTCAACAACATTTCATCTGGCAGCTTGACTTTGCCTTTCTTCCCTTCCAGGGTCAATGAAATAAGTACCAATCGATCATTGAGGGGCAGAGGTCATTATAATTGACTTACTCCATCCCCCGAAATTGCTGACCTGGTGCCAAAATTTGAAACCATTATTATCATTATTATTATTAAGGCGGTGAGCTGCTAGAACCATTGGTTCGCAGGACAAGATGCTTGTCATTGTCATCATTATCATCCAAGGACAAGATGCTTAGCAGCATTTCATCCATCTTTGTTGTGAGTTCAAATTCTGTCAGGTTGACTTTTCATTTCATCCTTTCAGGGTCAATGAAATAATTACCAGTTAAGCACTGAGGTTGATGTAATTAACTAGTGCCTCCCCACCCACCAAAATTTGAAGCCTTGTGCCTTGAGTAGAAAGGATCTCTATAGTTGTTGCTATAGTTATTATTACATTTATTACCTTTGCCTTAGTGAAGGCAGAGGTATTGTTTTCAGTTGTTCATTTGTTTGTCCATGGACAAGATATCACAAGAACCGCTGGATTGATTCAACTGAAATTTTCAGGGATATTTGGCCTCATGACTGGCATGAACTGATTAGATTTTGGGATCGATCCAGTACTGGACAAAGATTCTGGATTATTTCCCCCGTTTTTTTTTTACTTAATTTTTGAGAGCGGTCAGGTTCATTTTTAGTATTCTTTTGTGAGAGCAGGTGAGTTTATTTCAGATATTCTCATTTTAAAAATCATCTCTGGCTAATCTTTGAGAGGACGTTGGTGTTGCCTTGGCAGAGACTTGCACTCTCTGAGCACTCTTGTTACATTTATTGCTATAGTTGTTATTACATTTGTTATTATAGTTGTTATTACATTATTAAGGTAATGAACTGAGAGAATCATTAGCATGCTGGACAAAATACTTAGCAGCAACGTTTTTTTCTGACTCTTTATATGATAAGTTCAAATTCTGCAGAGGTTGACTTTGTCTTCCATCTTTTTTTGGGGGGGCCTATGAAATAAGTACGAATCAAGTACTGGGGGTCAAGGAAATCAACTAGCCCCCTACCCCAAAATTTCAGGCCTTTTGCCTGAAGTAGAAAATATATCTGTCATTATAGTTTTTTGTTATTTCTTCTTATGGCTGTTGTTGCTGTTGTTGCAGGTTTCCGAGGCAGCAGATGTGAAATCAACAATGATGACTGTAAGAACAACAAGTGTGCCAATGGCTCCACATGTGTCGATGGCACCAACAACTACACTTGCCACTGTCCACCAACATTTAAAGGTAATAAAAAGGCCTTTTTATTTATTTTTCTAGTCTGAGTCTTGTTTTGTCAGATCTGTAATTATAACCTACATGTGTATGTTGTTAAGTTGCCCTTTCATGTAGGAAACTGTGATTATAATTTCAGACAGGAACCTGTGACTGTTACCCCCATATGCATGCATATTAAAAATTGGAAAACTATGACTGTAAGCTTCATGTTTGTATGTTTGTTGAGGAACCTTTTCATGTAGGAAGCTGTATCTAATCTCCATGTGTATGTCGTTGAGGAGCCTTCATGTGGGAAGCTGTGACTATAACCTGTGAGTGTGTGTTATCAAGAAGCCCTGTCATGTGGAAAGCTCTGACTAACTGCTATATATTTATGCTATTATCGAATCCTCATATAGGAAACCATGACTAAGCTTCATATTTGTGTGTATTGTTAAGGAGTCTTTTCATGCAGGGAAGTTGGGACTGTAACCTTCATGTATACATTGAGCCCTCACATATAGGAAACTGGGATTGTAATCTCCATGTATATGTTTTTAAATGGGCTTCTCAAAGGGAAGCTTTGACAATAATCTCCATGTGCATGTTGAGGAGTTCTCTCATGTGGGAAGCTGTGACTATATCTTCCACCCCTATGTGAATGTGTCTTGTTAAGGGAAACCATGACTAATCTCCGTGTGTGTGTGTGTGTGTGTGTGTGTGTGTGTGTGTGTGTGTGTTGTCAAGGAGCTCTGTCATGTAGGAAGATTTAACTGTAACCTCAATGTGTGCATGTATTGCTAAGGCATCATCTTGTGTATATGTGTGAGAAGTTGAAAACGTCTAATGTCTTATCT
>NC_069001.1:2820265-2827332 GCF_001194135.2 Octopus bimaculoides
ATATATATATATATATATATATATATATATATATATATATATATACAGGTTTTATGGGGTCATCAGAACAGAATGTGTGCTGTTTGGTAAGAAGTACCAGCTGATAACTGGGTTAGATGTATTCCCCTCTGTCGATACAAGGATCAGCTGAAGCAAAGCCTAAAACTGACTGGAATCGATCCCAAAGCCTGGGACATTGAAACTCAGGACAGGCACGGCTGGCATCATTCCATCTCCTCTGTGACAGTTCATTTTGAAGCTGAACGACAGAGGAAAGAGGAAGAGAAACAAGAAAGAAAATAGGGGCTGCAACAAGCAAAGCCTCCACCACGGAATCTTTGTGAACTTTGCAACAGATACTTCCATGCAAGAATCGGCCTCATTAGTCATCAGAGTTAGAAACACGGACAGAGGGGAAGAAGTGGTCAAGAAGAAACCAAATAAATCATCGGACACACGATAAAACGCCGCCGCCGCCGCCGACGACGACGACGACCAACTTCCACGTAACAAAATTTCAGGCCTAATGTTTATAGAAGGGATTCCATAGAAAAGTCTTTGTTGTTTGTTACTCCCACACATAAATCTGAGGGGCAGCAAGAGTTATCTCCCTTGAACTTGACTACTTTCACAGCTTCAACAGAGTCGTGGTAGTTTTAATAAACTTATGTCCGCCTTTTGTCTATCACGTTCTTCCCCTCGATACACTTGTCCACTGACTTTGTGATACCAAAGCTCGTTTGAACATGAGACAGGTAGAATATCTATGTCGAATATGGCCTGTTTAAATGCTGAAGAATAAAAATCACTTCTTAAATTCCCAATTAGTTTTAGAGATCATTGAAACACAAAAGGTCTTATTTCATTTAAGATGAAAATTAAAAAAAACAAAAAAAACAGGTTAAATACAGGCATGTCTGTGGTAAGAAGCTTGCTTCCCAACCGCATGGTTCTGGGTTCAGTCCCACTGCATGGCATCTTAGGCAAGTGTCTTCCACTATTACTTCAGTCCACCTTGTGAATGGATTTGGTAGATGGAAACTGAAAGAAGCCTGTTGTGTGTATATATAGGCGCAGGAGTGGCTGTGTGATAAGTAACTTGCTAACCAACTACATGGTTCTGGGTTCAGTCCCACTGCGTGGCATTTTAGGCGTCTTCTACTATAGCCTCGGGCTGACCAAAGCCTTGTGAGTGGATTTGGTAGACGGAAACTGGAAGAAGCCCGTCCTATGTGTGTGTCTATGCTTGTGTGTCTGTGTTTGTCCCCCACCACCGTTGCTTGATAACCAGTTTTAGTCCCTGTAACTTAGCAGTTTGCCAAAACACATCGATAGAATAAGTACCAATGCTTTAAATAAAAAGTATTGGAGCTGATTCGTTCAACTAAAAATTCTTCAAGGCGGTGCCCCAGCTTGGCCACGGTCTAATGACTGAAACTAGTGAAAGGTAAAAGATGCATTTTCTCACTCGCTTTCTCTTTCTTTTTCTTCTGCAGGTAAATACTGCAAAGACGACATAGATGAATGTCTCACCCAACCAGGTCTTTGCAAGAATGGTGCCACCTGCAACAACGAACACGGTGGGTTCTTGTGCATTTGTGTCAACGGGTGGACTGGCAATGATTGCAGTGAAAACATCGATGACTGTGAGAGTCAACCGTGTTACAATGGTGGAACCTGTCATGATCGAGTTGGCTACTATCATTGTGAATGCCCCCCTTCTAAAACTGGTAAGTTCTGTCTGTGGAAAAATATAGTTGGCACCACGCACCTCTGCCATTTCCTACCCCTTTTAATATTTACGATTCACAAACATTATTATCACTATTATCATCCCTCATCTTTAGTGTCACTTACCACTCAGACTGTCACTCATCACACACTATCATTCCTCACTTCTATCACTCATCGCCCACCACCATAATTTACCAACCCTAGTGTCGTTCACAACCCTCTTCTGTTACTACTTTAGCACTCACCATCCTTGTCACTCACCATCCTTATCACTCACTACTCTCTTTATCACTCAACATCCTCTTTATCACTCATTCCCCATCACTCACCCCCACTCTAACATACCCCCCCCCCGATATTACTTGCTGTTGGCTTTTGTCCTCTCTACCTAATACCACATGTAGCATTGGCTACTACTACTACTACTATAGCCACTACTATCACATGTAAGCTACCACTACTTGTACTACAATAACCAACACTGAAATTATAATTACTGCAACCGGTCCACTTCACTTTACTACAATCACCACAACTATTACTGTTACTACAACCATCACCATTAGCAACACTACTGCTGCTACATTCACTTCAATAAATATTATTACTACTATTACTGCTGCTACTACAAACAACACTACAATCACAATTATTATGACTAAACTACCACTACTACTATCAGAAACATCATTACAAGGACCACCACCACCACCACCACCATCAACACTACTATTAATCAGAACTACAACCACCATCACATGATCAACTACTACTACAACCACTACTACCACCATGTGACCAATGCCTCTCACACACTGTATTACCATCACCACCACTCCTACAACCACTACCATCACCACCACACTCCAAATACTATCATAAGCACTTGACCTCCAATGCCAGGAAGTGTGACCTCAGCTCCAGAAGGGAAAATATGTCCCAAACTTCCTTGGTTTTGAATGTCAGTTATGTAGATTTAGCTGTACGCATGGCGTCGCCGTGTTGTATGGGCTGTAGCTGTAGTAGTAGTAGTAGTAGTAGTAGTAGTAGTAGTAGTATGTGCTGTTGTGTGGGCTGTAGTTTGTGATTTTTGCAGTGATACTGTATAATGTGTGGATTGATAGCTGTAATTTCTCGGTCAATGTGTGTACGTGCACTCATGCACAGTGTGCATATCTTTGCATGTCTATGTATGTATGTTTTTGCAAATGTGTATGTGTGTCTGTCTCTGTTGTTTGTCTGCATAAACTGAGTATTAATGTGTGTGTGTGTGTGTATAAATATTTATATGCATGTATATATTTATATGTGAGTATGTATGGATCAATGGAGATCAATAAGCTAAAACCTGGCTGATAATAAGTATTGTGTGTGGTGGGGTATCAATATAATTGCTTATAACCCCTTGAAGGTACATCAGTATAATGACTGAAAGCATATGCACATATGACTGTTGACTGGACTGTGGCCATGCTGGGGCACGGTGTCTATGTTACCGTGAATTTTATATCTACCATCTGAGCTTTTTATGGTACTTAATTTATCAATTCATAGTTTATAGAATGCTTGGTTATCTCGAGTTACGTCCCTTCTTGAAGAGTTACCTCCCCTGAGGATGTTCACATACTACATAGAAATTACACCGATATACACCATGGACACATCGTCCTCACCGCTACCATCCATCACCGATTCTATCACATCATCATCATCGCCAATATCACGTATATCCATGTTTCTACTCACACAGGTCTCCGCTGTCACCTTGAGGATGCTTGTGCCAGCAGCCCTTGCCATGCTGATGCCCTCTGTTCAACATCCCCCATAGATGGCAACCCTCTCTGTTCTTGTCCCAAAGGATGGCAGGGGAAAGACTGTTCTGAAGATATTGATGAATGTGAAAAAAGTAAGTATTCATGCACTACCTCCTTCTCTTGTCCTCTCACTCTCTCTAATTACCATTATTGTCATCATCATCATGGATTGGACAGAGCTTTTTCAGCCAGTGATCTAAGGCCAACCCATATAACTGATGCTTATGATATGCAGTGGTACAGTGTACCTATACTAAAAAGTAAATGCACACAGTTTGTATGTATGCCTATATTTCTCCCTATATATATATATATATATATATCATCATCATCATCATCATCGTTTAACGTCTGCTTTCCATACTGGCATGGGTTGGACGGTTTGACTGGGGACTAGTGAACCAGATGGCTGCACCAGGCTCCAATCTGATCTGGCAGAGTTTCTACAGCTGGATGCCCTTCCTAACGCCAACCACTCCGAGAGAGTAGTGGGTGCTTTTACGTGCCACCGGCAAGAGGGCCAGTCAGGCGGTACTGGCAATGGCCACGCTCAAATAGTGTTTTCCACGTACCACCGGCACAAGTGCCAGTAAGGTGACGCTGGTAACAATCACGCTCAAATGGTATTTTTTATGTGCCACCAGCACCGGGGGCCACGATCACACTATATATACATACATATATATATATATTGGAATATGTGTGTATGTGTGAAATAAACATTGAACCTGCTTTACCCCACACAAAAACTGCAGGTGCTGTTCAGAGGTTTCGCAAGCTGTTCTAAATCCATTGCAATGCTGTGCTAAAATAAAATTGTTGTTATTGTTGCTGTTGTTGCAACAGTAGTGAGCTGGCAGAATCACTAGCATGATGGATAAAATGCTTAGTGATATTTTGCCTGTTGCTATGTTCTGAGTTCAATTTCCGCTGAAGTCAACTTTGCCTTTCATCCTTTTGGGGGTTGATAAATTAAGTTCCAGTGAAACACTGGGGTCGATGTAACCAACTAGTCCCTTCCCCCAAAATTTCAGGCTTTGTGCCTATAATAGAAAGTATTATTATTATTATTATTATTATTATTGTTATTCAGCCTCTATAAGCTCTGAGTTCAAATCCTGATGAGGTCAACTTTCTCTTTCAGCTTGTTGATGTTGACAAAATATAGCACTAGTCAAATACTGGGGTCAGTATTAACTAACCCTCTTCATACCTATGATAGAAACATTGATTATTATCTATATTTTTTTTTTTTTTTCAGATCATGATTCTCCATGTGAACACGGCGGTACCTGTGTCAATACACCTGGACGCTTCCGTTGCGACTGCATGCCAGGTTTAACTGGGGACCGATGTGAACAGGACGTCAATGAATGTGAATCCTTTCCATGTAAGAATGACGGAACCTGTCTAGATGATCGGGGAGGATTTCGGTGTGCTTGTATGCCAGGTAAGAAACATAGTTACTAGTGTTCTTAATGATTGCTATATCAATTCACCTGTAACTCTGTTTCTAAAACACTTTGTTTTCAAAATACTCATAAATAACTCTTTGAAATTCACTGCCTTTTGTTTCAATTAATTTTGAAAATAATGAAGAATTTAATAAAGTAATTTTATCATTATTAAGCTGGTGTTTGAAATAAATTAACATGAAATTTTGATATAAATTCTTAATTTAGACTATTTTAACCCTTGCGTTACTGTATTTATTTTGTGATGCTCTGTGTTTCTTTCAATTAATTTTAAATATATCAAAGAATTTAGTAACATAACTTAGTTATCATTAACCTAGTGTTAGGAACTTAAATTGTGACTAAGGTTTAATGGAAGATTTTATGAAAACAAGACATTTGTAGTACAGAACCAGAGGCGGTTTCAGCTGGGTTGGTATCAAAAGGGTTAAAGCAAGGAGTTTGTATCAAAGAACTCAACAGAAGTTTTGGGTGTGTTTGGTATCAAAATTTCATGTTAAAAATTGAGCATTTAAACTGGCCATATCTGGGCCAAATATTCCACTTGTTTCTTTATGTTCCAACTGGTCAGACCTGGCTTCTCACACTTGCCCTACAATGTTATTTTTTAAATAAATAATCACATCATTAAAACATTAAAGTGATGAGATAATGCAGGATTAATTGAAACCAATGTGAATAAATAAGCATCAAAATTGACTAAGTAATCTGAAATGCCAAATGGTGAACTTGTGTTCCAAGCAACAGCTTAATAATGGCAAAAGTTATTCTTACTGCATTTTGTCATTATATTTTCAAAATTAATTTAAAAACAAAAACATTATATTTCAACAGAAATATGATAACCAAAGGGTTAACTTTCTTCTTTCTAATTATGTCTCACTGTTTTTCTTGATATATTTCAATCTCTCTCTCTCTCTCTCCTCCTCTCTATATATTTTACACTTTTATATATACATACATACATATATATATTTATCTATATATTTATATTTCACTCTACTTCTCTTTCTCCCCCCCCTCCAGCTCTAATTAAAGTCTGAATCTTAAGTCTCAGACTCAAGTGGTTTGCTCCTAACTCTACCAACCAGTGTTGTCTTTTGCACAGATCCTCACTGACCAAGTCCTTGACAGTTTCCCCACCTATCTTCTACTGCCTCTTGTTTATAGAAGCAGAGGAGTCATATGTTGGGGGTAGGGGAATGGCTGCATGTGTGGTGGTGGGGAGTATAGTGGACTGCAATGACCCAATTCTTTTTATTGCATCTTTCACTCTTTATCTGCCTCCTCCTCACCTCTCATGTTTTCTTGTTATTAACAGAATCAACATACATGTATGAATGTTTATGCACTTTGTGTGTGCATATATAAATATAGATACAAACGCATTTATATATGGTCGGCCCGAGGTTGTAGTAGAAAACACTTGCCCAAGGTGCCACACAGTGAAACTGATCTCGGAACCATGTGGTTGGGAAACAAGCTTCTTACCACACAGCCATGCTCAATAATGTTTTCTTTTCCCATAGGGTGAAGAAAGTGTTATTCCATGCATTATTCCTCATGAAAAGCTTTGTCTTCATGTTTGTCTTTGATGCCTATGTTTCTGCTCAACAGTCTGATTGTCTAAAAACAAGAGGATGGCTAAGAACACTTGTTTCTACCTCAATAGGTGTCATCAGCACAGCAAGTGTCCCATCTTATCTTTAATAGATGAGGAATTTATACATATATGGTGTAAGTAATGAGCAACGACAAATAACTCTGAGTAGCTAGTGGCATACATTTGGACAATGAAAAGGAATAAGGGCTATGGACTTATTCTTTTACTGGTTTCAGTCATTGGTCCCTCCCCCCATCGTTTGACAACCAATGTTGGTGTGTTTACATCTCCATAATTTAGGGGTTTGGCAAAAGAGATCGATAGAATAATTAACTAGGCTTACAAAGAATAAATCCTGGGGTTGGTTTGTTTGACTAAAACCCCTTAAGGTGGTGCTACAGCATGGCTGCTGTCAAATGACTGAAACAAATAAAATATATA
>NC_069001.1:2827342-2830395 GCF_001194135.2 Octopus bimaculoides
TATATATATATATATATATATATATAAAAATACACACCCACCCACACATTCCTTTACAGGCCTGATGACAGTATGTATGTGTGATTTGTGGAGTGCCAGCAGTTGTTGTGAGCTAAAATATTTTCTGAACTTACTGGAAGAGAATCTGAAGTTGTTGGGTTGAGTTGTATGTTTGGGGAAATATTTTGTAGAACGTGTGGTCACTGTCAAACCTCACCAAGATAATCAAGAGGGTCGACACATTTAGTTGTGTGATTTTTCTTCTGTCTCTTGTGTACGCACACACACACACACACACACACAGTCATTCACTCTCTTCCTCTTACACTATCTCATTCACTTGCCCTCACACGCACACCACACACATATATACATACATACACAAGCATGCACATATACACTCTCTTTCTCTCTTACGCACACTCTTAATTGCATGCACACGCACGCGCACACACACATGCACTCTTCCTTTTACCCCTACACACACACTACCACACAAACATAAACCTATCTACTACACGTTCACACTCACACACACATTCTGCCTGCCTTTCTCTTTCTCTCTCACTCTCTCTCTCTCTCTCTCTCTCTCTCTCTCTCTCTCTCTCTCTCTCTCTCTCTCTCTCTCTCTCTCTCTCTCACACACACACACGTGCACACTCTCAACTATTTCTTGTTGTCCTTAAAAAAAGTCTTCAGTTTCCTGTGAAAGAAAGATTGAAGACATAAAAATAGACAAACAAACAAATACATATAATAAATAAATAACTCATTTTTATCTAGTTGTTTGTTCAAAACCAGGGTTTTTCACACACGTCCTGATCTCTTCAATATAAGAGCTCATTTTTAAGCCATACAGACACGCATATTTATATTTACACACACACACACTTATTTCTTCTGTCTTTTCATATTTGTGTCTGTCTATGTGCATGTGTTTTGGGCCTCTGTATGTTTGCTTTTAATAGCCTAGTGGATAAGTCATGAGAACTTTGCTTCAGTTTATATATATATATATCATCATTTAACATCCATTTTCCATGCTGGCATGGGTTGGATGGTTTGACAGGATCTGGCCTGCTGGAGAGCTGCCTGGACCCTGTGTCTGTTTTGGCATGGTTTCTACAGCTGGATGCCCTTCCTAATGCCAACCACTTTACAGAGTGTACTGGGTGATCATACACAGCACTGGCATGGGTGCTTTTATGTGACACCAGCACCCAGGAGTCCACAAGATTAAGAACGCTCAGCTGAAGAGGGATGCAGGGGTCATGCCTGTACGCAAGGACAGCTATGATTTTACTTATCCTGACGTAGCTTTTCAAGCACAGCAAACCACCAGAAGTCTTGGTCCCCTGTCATACCCTCAGCAAGGCCCAATATTTGAAGATCCTTTCTTACCACTTCATGCTATGTCTTCCTGGGTCTACCCTTCCCACAATTAGAGCTCAGCACTTCTTGATGCCCCTGTCTTTATTCATGCACATCACATGACTGTACTGTGTGGTGAGAAGTTTGCTTCCCTACCATGCATGGTTTCAGGTTCAGTCCCACTGCATGGCTCCTTGTGCACTGGGGTGAACAAATACTTGAGTGGATTTGGTTGATAGAAACTGAAAGTGGCTTGTCATATATGTGTGCATGCATGTGTGTGTGTGTGTGTGTGTGTGTGTGCATGTGCGTCTCCCCGATTCTTCTGTATCCACACTCTCTTTTGTGCATCTCTTGGACATATTACATATGTTGTCCTTGTATCGACCTCTGTTTGAACTCCACTCCAACATTCCCCATCAACCCATATAAAATACAAGGTAGCCATGAATCTCATTCATAAACAGTAAACCTGTTCTTGCTATCTCGATAATGATTTTAACCTCTTGACCCCTTGCTTAAAGTGTCCACTCTGTCCTTCTTTTCCCATCTGTCGAGAGACCTCTTCAGTTTTGCTAGTTACACGGTAACCTCACAAGTGATGGCTTCACAAGAAAAGAACCAAATACACTCTGTAAAGTGGTTAGCATTAGGAAGGACATCCACCTGCAGACACTATGCCAAAATTGTGACACTAGAGCGAGATATATTCTCCTGACCTGTTGAATCCTATCAAAATGTCCAACCCATACTATAAGTGAACATGGACATAAAATAATGATGGTATCATATGTATATGTGTGTTTGTCTCGCTTTTCTGTCTGTTATGTTTCCGCCCAGTGTTTGTCTATTTTACCCTTCGCTGTCTAACTTTTGAAATATATAGATAGATATATCTAGGAATAACAACTTTTGGATGAAAATTCATAAATCCTTTAATGCGTTGCTATGCACATTTCCACAAACTTCATGTTTTAGTTGTTGTATTCCCCCATCCATAGGATATTACAAATCTGATTTGCAAAATTCATGGATTTTACAGGGAATATTAATTTTATGAGTATACTCAAAAATGTTTCACATAAATAAGACTTAAAGGATATATAGCCACTAAACCATTTTTATTTTCTCTCACTCTGCTTATTTCTGTGTTTCTTTCTGTTGAAGAACATAGGTTCGAAACGTTAAAGACTCTTTCACTTCCCGAGCGTTAAATTAATACATCTGTTTGTTGTTTACACACCCGTCTTCGTCTTTTGTTTTGTTTTTTTTGTAAATTCCAACTCTCTCTATATATATAAACAAACACACATTTTGTTGTCATTGTGGCAGCATAGAAGAGCCAATGTAAAAACAAACCATAATGATAGGTGTGTGTGTGTATGTGTGTGTGTGTGTGTATGTGTGTGTGTGTGTGTATGTGTGTGTGTGTGTGTGATTTGTATCCTCATGACCATTTTTACATCTGCTCCTTCATGCTGCCATGAGTTGCATTGGAGTTTTTTTTTCTTTTAAAGCCAGCGTTTCTATGGCCTGATGCCCTTCCTGGCACCAGTCTTTTTGTTGCCTCTCAAGGTGTACCGGTTCTAAAAACTAGGATGCAGACACCATCAAAGTGTAAATTATACTCTATAGATAGCCCAAAGATTATCACAGTTGATAGCATGTGATGAATTTGGTTC
>NC_069001.1:2831017-2832198 GCF_001194135.2 Octopus bimaculoides
TCTCTCTCTCTCTCTCTCTCTCTCTCTCTCTATGTCCCTCTTTTTTTTTTAAAGTTGTTCTCTGTGCCATTTCCTTGGACTCTCTGACCACCAGCACCCCCACCCACCCATCTTCCTCTTCTTCCTTCTACTCTGATCGTTGACTACATCCTTCCTGTCCCCCCTCTCTCTCTCTTTCTTTCTCTCTCTCTTGGTTTTCCTCTGTGACATACCAATACCACTTAGTAAGTTGTAATATTGAGCTGCCACCACCACCACCACCATCATCTCCACCAACTAACTACAACCAACCACTACCATCATCACCACCGACACTTCTACTACCGTCTTTTCCGCCACCACCATCACTGGTGACCCCCAACAATGACAACGTCAGCTTCTGTCTGAAGGTGTAAAGCAGAGAGTTTCTCATCTTCCTGTTGTTGCTGTTCGTTATGTGAGTTTTATTGTTGTTGACGTTGTTGCTGATGTCACAAATTTTCTGAAACTACTGATGCACCACCACCAAACAAGAACTATGTTACAAGAGGGACCAAGGAGTCCAACCAACTAGAAACAGCAGCCAAACTCTCCTCAGATCACATCTTACTCTCTTGAAGAAAGAAAGGATACATTAGATAATATTGTCCGTGGTAGCTAATGACACAGATGAAGAAAAAGTAAGAGAAAATGGTCGTGGATGAATAAAAGTGTCTGCCTATTTGATGCTGACCTCATGCTAAATAACAACAGCAACAACATTACGAGAGAGACCCGAAAAGTGAACCTCTTCATGTGTGTTTGTCCAACCAACGAGAAATAGTAGCCAAACTCTCCTCGAATCACTCCTTACTGTCTTAAAGAAGGAAAGGATATGTTGAGTAATATCATCCAGGGTATCCAATGATAAGGGCCGAAGAAGAAATATGACCAGATGGATTAAAGGGATTGCGTATTTGATACTGGCCTGTGACTAAATAGCAGTAACAACATAAAGAGATGGAAAAATTTTAGAAACAGAAAATACCTCACAATATTTAAAAAAAAAAAAAAAAAAATTTGAAAAAAAACAATATAAAAAAAAATATCTCCCTTCCACCTTACTGTGCCAACTGCCCCAGGAGGATAGATGGTCTCTTAATGAAATCAACCAATTGGAGCCACTAGACTACAATGAAAATTTGAAGAAAATCCCTTGGGGT
>NC_069001.1:2832208-2833893 GCF_001194135.2 Octopus bimaculoides
AAATCTTCCAAGAGGTGGCAGCAGCAGCAACAACAACAACAACAACAACAACAACAATAATAATACTGCAGAAGCATTTCGGAACTAAAAGTTAATGTTTCCAAAGAAAGGAAAAAAATATCAGAAAAATTTAAAAAATAATAATAATAATAATAATAATAATAATAATAATAATGATAATAGTTGTTGCTCCGACTGATTTCAGTACAGAGTCAACAATTTTTGGAGGTTAGTCGAAGCCCTTGATTCAGTGATTGGTGATTTATTTTATCGACTCCTAAAAGGGTGAAAGGGAAAGTTAACCCTGGCTGGAATTGAACTTGGAATGTAATGAGCTAGAACAAATATCTGCAAAAGCATTTTATTGTCTGATGCTCTAATGATTCAGCTAACTCAATAATAATAATAATTTTTAAGAATTAGCAACAAAATACACACTTAATAAGGAAAAACCAAAACAAAGAAAAATTACCAAAATCTTCCTCAGAACCACAAGGATAGTAACAATAATAAAAAAAAAACGAGAAGTGGACAAAGAAAATTCTGGAACTATCAGAAAGAAAATGTTGAAAAATAAGGAATATTTAAATTTCTTGTGTGGGTGTATGTTTGTGTGTGTGTGTCACATTGGTTGGTACTTGACAACTAGATGTTAGTGGATCATCCTTTGGCAAACCTACAAGGAAGCAGAAAAAAGTGTCATTCAAACACACACACACACACACACACGGTCCTGTCCCCTTTTGAGTTCTCCTTTTCTTTCTACTCCACCCAATCATTTTTGAGGACCTGTTGGTACCTTAGCATCACTGACCATATCATAATAACTGTTTGTAATCCACCACTCCACACACGGATCATACCATTAGACCATCAGGTGTGACAGGATGAAGTTTACCATACGACTAGTCTATTATGTATTGCTGCACTTTGGTCCTTTACCATTTTCAGGTAGGATTACAATTGTTGTTGCTGTTAACGTTGTTGGTTGATGTTATGATAGTTCTTAGTTGTAGATGTTGAGGTGGTTGTGATTCTGGTATCTGTAAATTTGGCAGCTCTTAATCAATGCTCTTTCTCTTTTTTTCTCTCTCTCTCTCTCTCTCTCTCTTTCTCTCATTTTCTTTCATACGCATCACCTGTCATCTATGCACCTGTCTAATCTTCCTTCCACACCTGCGATGTACCAATCTGATCTGGAACTATGGCTGCATATAGAATGAAGGCAGAATAAGTAGTGAGGACATGCTGTGTGGGGTTCTGCTTAAGATGTGTTGTGTGGGACCCTGGTGAAGGGCAGTGAAGGTGCATTATATGGAGCCCTGGTGAAGACTCATTGTGTGTGGCCCTAGTGAAGGAATGTTGTGTGGGGCCCTGACAACAACCACAACAATGATGATGATGACAATGTTGAAAATGGTTATAATGATGATAACAGTGATGGTGATGATGATATGAGGTTGATAGTAGTTGTATTCACCGATTTTTCTCTTCTATAGTATCACCACCACCACCACAGATATATGTAATTCATAAACAACCATTTCTCCTTTCTGCCATGCCACATGTGTGTGTGTGTGTGTGTGTGTGTGTGTGTGTGTGCTATAGAACCCAGGCACCAGACCAGTCTTGTCTCTCTCTCTCTCTCTTTCTATATATATGTGTGTGTGTGTGTATGTATATGT
>NC_069001.1:2834624-2835628 GCF_001194135.2 Octopus bimaculoides
CGGGGAGGGAGGAGTGCCGGGCGGGGAGGGATGGGAGGGGTGCAGGGTAGATGGATGGGTATGATTGGAGACATGGAGTGTGGGGGAGCGAGGGGACAGAGTTGTCTTCACATTCATACAAGAACACTCTGACATACACTCACATGCGCAAACTTATGCATACACACACACACAAATGCCCATACATGCACACACACAAATGTTTCAGCTTAAAGTGAGAGGAAGTTGGTATTCAATATATGGTGTAGGGCAGTGGTTCCCAACCTTTTAACTACCAAGGACCTCTTTTATTTAAATGAGTTTTCCCACGGACCCCAGGGTATTGAAAGGTCTGTCAGTTGAACATGTTCATGGACCCCCTGTACTACTTTTGCGGACTACCTGGGAACCACTGGTGCAGTGTTTTATTCCTGTGCTTATTTAAATTTAACTGTATTGTGGCCACCACACACTGATTGGTGCCTTTTGCAAGTGGCTTCTGTGAGTAGATTTAGTAGATGGAATTTCAAAGAAGCTCATCAGATGTGTGTGTGTGTGTGCATGGTGGTGGTACTTTGTCTGTGTCTCCCGGTCTTGACAACCTGCAATAGCTACTCTCACTCAAGTTGTCCATGGGAGAAATATTGCCTCTCTTGAAAACTGGTAAGGGTTGGTGACAGCAGGAGCTGTAGTGATACTCACACACTGTAGTGATACTCACACACTCCTACACATGTGCACACATGGTGTCTCAATCCCATTTCTTTATATATCTATAGAATGAGTGGATAGGGATAAATTATCCAGGTGGATAGTGTATGAGCACTCAGTTATAATCCAGGTTTAGGTTAACTGCATTGAGCTAAAACGGAGCACTGAGGATTATTTAAGGTAACGATTACTTAAGGTGAGTAATCCCACTATAATTCCTTTGATGAGTAAATTCTGGGTTTGCTTTGCTGGATTATGAATACTTTACTGAATGTGTGTATGTTTTATATATATATATATATATATATATATAT
>NC_069001.1:2835860-2844441 GCF_001194135.2 Octopus bimaculoides
ACATGTGTACCCTTAACATAGTTCTCAGGGAGATTCAGCGTGACACAGAGTGTGACAAGGCTGGCCCTTTGAAATACAGGTACAACTCATTTTTGCCAGTTGAATGGACTGGAGCATCGTGAAATAAAGTGTCTTGCTCAAGGATACAATGCATCGCCAGGAATTGAACTCATGACCTTACGATCATGAGCCGAATGCCCTAACCACTAAGCCACACACCATACACACACACACACACACACACACACACACACACACACACTGCAAAACAATAGCTTTCTTATGAGCTCAAGTCAATTTCTTATCTTAGCATAGGCTATGGTTGTATAGTGTGCCTTCAGGCTATAACTGTAAGCTTCAGTTTAGGATATAGTATGATGAATCATGATACACAAAAGTAGTTGTACAACACGTGTGTGTGTGTATGACTGTATTGGCAAGACTATCAGATGTTGTTATACACCACTGCTCACAATGCACTTCCTTGCATTGTTGTAGCTTTTGAATGGTGCCACTCAACTGGCAAGTGTGTACAAGTTAACACCATCATCCTCGAATGAGAGGATGCCAGTCTGTTGCAGGGAGGCCCATTTACAGCTGAGTGGACTGGAGCAATGTGAAATGCAGTATTTCCACTCAAGAACACAATACACCACCACTGGCCTGGGAATTGAAACCACATTCTTGAGATCATGAGTGCAATACCCTCACTATATATATAGTGCCATGGCTGTAAATAAATGTTACCATGATACTGGTTGCGTCTTTCGTTTCCTGTATTTTGTAAAAACATGATTGGCCATGGACCAAAATATTGCCTTGCTTACAAACAGTTGGCAGTCAGTGATTACAAAGGCATCGAACCATAGAAAACTTTTGGCTCAATGAATTCCCTCTGACTGATGCAAGCATAGAAAAGTGGGCGTTAAAAAAAATTGATGGTGACAGTGATGATGATGATGATGATGATGAAAATAATAAAATACTGTTTATTTGGCAGGGTTTGATGGAGTCACATGTGCAGAAGACATCAATGAATGTGAATCGAATCCATGCCAGAACGGTGCTCATTGTGAAGATGGAAAGAATAACTTCCAATGCCACTGTCTCCCTGGTAAGTTATTTTAAATTTGACCCTTTTGTTACCATATTTCTTTTGAGAAGCCCTATGTTTCTTTCAATTAATTTTGAATATAACAAAGAATTTAGTAAAATAACTTAGTTCTCATTTAGTTCTCATTAAGGCGTATGCCAGTCAGCTGGCAGAATTGTTAGCACACCAGGCAAAATGCTTTGCTGCATTTCATTCATCTTTATGTTCTGAGTTCAAATCCCACTTCGCCATTCGTCATCTTAGGTGAAATAAATTCCAGTTGGCCACTGGAATTGATGTCACCGATTTACCCCCTCTTCTAAAATTGCTGGCCTTGTGCCAAAATTTGAAACCATAATTCTTCTTATTAATCATTATGACAATAGATTGGCAAAACCATTAGAATATCAACAAAGTTTTGCAGTATTTGTCCTGGTCCTTTATGTTCTGAGTTCAAATCCCACCAAAGCCTACATTGCCTTTCATCCCTCTAAGGTTACTAAAATAACATATACAGTCCTGTACTGGGGCTAATGTAATTGGCTAAGCCTTCCCCTCAAAACTGCCAACCTTGTACCTAAATTAAAAACCATTCTTATTTGTTTCTTCTCTCTCTTTCTTTCTCAGGTTTCACTGGTAAGAGGTGTGAAGTGAATATTGATGAATGCATCAGCAACCCTTGTACAAACGGCAGGTGTTATGACGAAGCAAATTCATACAGGTGTGAATGTAACAAAGGTAATTATTATTATTATTATATTATTATTGAGGCAGCAAGCTGGCAGAATTGTTAATGAAATGGGTGAAATGCTTAGTGGTATTTCGCCTGTCACTACGTTCTGAGTTCAATTTCCACCGAGGTTGACTTTGCCGTTCATCTTTTCAGGGTCGATAAATTAAGTACCAGTTGAATACTGGGTTGAGGCACAAGTCTGGGCAAGGTTGCTTATGGAAGATCAGCAGTCACCCATGCATACCAGCCTCCCCTCTCCATGCCACTGATGTTATCCATGGGAAAGGCAAAGGGAACGATACAGCTTGGCACCAGTGATGTTGCAACTCATATCTGGAACAACATGAAGTAAAGTGTCTTGCTCAAGAACACTACACACAGCCCAATCTGGGAATCTCACAATTGTGAACCTGATGCTCTAACCACTGGGCCATATACCTTCACTATGACAACTCTTTAGAGTATACTTTTGCCACCTTGTGGTAATACCTAGAAATATGGTGTGCATACAATAATTATAATTTAACGAGGCCATGATCTAATGGTTGAAACCAGTCAAGAAACAATATGAAAATTTCTTTGTTTTTATTTTTCTAGGTTACACTGGTATCAACTGTGAAAGGAATGTCAATGACTGCGAGGGTGTTGTCTGTGGGAACGGAACCTGCAATGATGATATTCATAACTACACCTGTGTATGCTATGCTGGTTACACTGGCCGGCATTGTGAAACAGAAATCAATGAATGTGACAGTCAGCCTTGCAAACATGGTGGAACGTGCCGCAATGTTGGCAATGGTTACGAGTGTCGCTGCCAGAGTGGTACTTCAGGTATGTCTGCTATAAATACTATGAATGTGTATGAGTGATACTGGCTGAGTGTTACTTCAGATGTGTCTGTTATAAATTCTACTTATATGAATGTCACCATACCATGTAAAAAGCACTGGTGCTGGTGCCATGTGAAAAGCACTGTGTATATGTGAGGACCATTATTTGAGTGACACTTCAGTGTGTTTTTATAAATGCTGTATATGTGAGTGTCTGTATCTGAGTGTTACTAATGTTATAAATAATGTACATGTGAGTGTCACTCAGTGACATGTTGAGTGTATTATTATAAATTATATATGAGTGTTGCTGTCTGTCACACTTGAGATATGTCTGCAATAAATGTTATACGTGTAATACTTGAGGCATGTCTGCTATAAATACTCAATGCATGAGTGACAAATTATAATCTTAATTACAAAAACTTATCATGTATAAACATTAAATGCTGTGATTAGTTCTGAGGTTGAGGGTCGGGGTAGACATAGTGAAAATCTATATTGTTGGTAGAATAAGAAATGGCTATGTATATTATTTATTCCAATCAGACTGGTGTCTTCATCTTAATTGTTGTTTCACTACGTTTTGACTGTTGTACACTCCACCCTTCTTAAGGTGTCTTGTGTTAAACTCAGTTGTATTGGAACTCCAAACTGAACACTTTATTTGATCCATGGGGGTCCACTGTTCTCCCTGTGGATCAGATAAAGGGTTAGGTTCAAAATTCTAATACAACAACCGAAACGCAGTGAAAGCAACAATCAAGACAACGTGAGGACACCAGTTTGATTGATATAAACAGTATATGTAATATGAATTCCTTGTCTCAAAAATAAAGAATTGTATTATCCGAAGAAATGGGTAGATTAGATTTAGGGAGCTTTTACTTCTGCTAACAAATAAAAAAAAAACAGTCTATATTTATCTTGAAATTATTTCTGTTTTTAAAGGCCGATCCTGTGAGAATAACTACAATGACTGTGCCAGCAACCCATGTCACAACAGAGCCACATGTGTCGATGGTGTCAACAAATATGAATGCCGCTGTCTTGCTGGTTACACAGGTAAGATGGTATCTTTTGAAATGCCCTAGTTTTTGTGTTTTTTTTAGATATTATGATAGGCACAGGTATGGCTGTGTGGCAAGAAGTGCAATACAAACCTACTGGATAATGTGAGTGGGTGGAATATAAACCTACCAGATTCTGTCAATGGTCCATACAATTACGTGATTGTGACAGTAAAACCACCGAGCACTTTAATGCACTATAAACCTTGTTGCTTCTGCTTGCAAACCTGGTCAGTGACTACAGTAGTGGTTCTTGGGACAAATATTGCTTTCAGTGATGTATCTGCTTTAAGTATGATACACTGGTTGCTGTTTCAAAGTAATACTGCTTCTGTCACATGTAACAAATCTCTAATTTGTTTTATTGTCTTTGATCAACAGGAAAGGAATGTGAGAGCGATATTAATGAATGTGCATCAAATCCTTGCTTGAATGGAGGTGAATGCAGCGACATGGAAAATGAATACCGCTGCATATGTCCGCTGGGTTACTATGGCCTCAGGTGCCAGTCTGACGTCAATGAATGTGCCAGCAACCCCTGTTCCAATGGAGGGTCTTGTGTCAATGGAGTGAGCAGGTAAGATATGTTATTCTTTTACTTATTTGAGTCATTTGATTGCGGCCATGCTGGAGCATTGCCTTAAAGGGTTTTAGTCGAACAAATTGACCTCAGGACTTATTTTTCAAAGGCTAGTACTTATTCTATCAGACTTTTTTGCTGAACTGCTAGGTTACAGGGACATAAACACACCAACATCAACTGTCAAGCAATGGTGGGGGGGACAAACACAGACACACAAATATATACATATATATAAGACGGGCTTCTTTCAGTTTTTGTCTACCAAATCCACTCACAAGGCTGTGGTCAGCCCGAGGCTATATATAGTAGGAGACACTCGCCCAAGGTGCCACGTGGTGAGACTGAACCTGGAACCATGTGGTTTGGAAGCACAAGGTCTTTGTTTTGCTAATTACTTGGTGACTCCACCAGTGCTGGTTCTTCTAGTCTACACTGAAAAGTGGTTGGTGTTTGGAAGGGCATGCAGCTGTAAAAACCATGCCAAAACAGGCCTCACCAGTGCTGTTGCCATGAAAAAAACACTCAATCCACTCTGTGAAGTGATTGGTGTTCAGAAGAGCATCCAGCCATAAAAACTCTGCCAAAACAGGCAGTGAGGTCTGGTGCTGCCTTCTGCCTAGCCAGCTCTTGTCAGAGCATCTAACCCATGCTGGCATGGAAAACAGACGTTAAATGATGTGGATGGTGGTGATGAAGATAATGATTGTTTGTGCCACACAATGATCTCATTGGAACACAGTGTTCAATGTGTTAAGGAAGTTAAGGTATAATTTGAGGGAGATCTGGCTGCTATTTCTAACAGGACAAGTGGCTATGTAGAATATCCCGTGTTGGTTGGGTATTTTATTTGTAAGATTTTATCTAACAACTGACGTATTTGAGTGCTCTTTCTTTGTCTCCAGATACTATTGTAAGTGTCGTCCTGGTTACACTGGCAAAAACTGTCAGTCCGATCTCCAAGAGTGTGCATCAAACCCTTGTCAGCATGGTGGCACCTGTAATGATAGACGCAACTACTATTACTGCACCTGTCTACCAGGTTATACAGGTGAGTGGGTATAATTTTACTTTATTGAAAATCATCTCAGATATTTTAATTGATTCTCCCCACCCCACCTTTGCTTCTGTGTAAGAATTGGGTCAGTGTTATGGCACCGACTGTGAATGCAAAAGACTCAATGTGATGTGTGTATAAGTGTGTGTGTGTGTGTGTGTGTGCGCGCGCGTGTGTGTGTGAGTGCTTCTTTTATTTGTTTTGGTCATTAGACTGCAACCATACTGGGGCACAGCCTGGAAGAATTTTTAGTCGAATGTATTGCCCAAGGTGCCACACAGTGAGACTGAATCCCAAATGATGTGGTTGAGAAGCAGGCTTCTTACCACACAGCCACACCTATAAGATATATGATAGTGTTTCAGACAATGAAGACTAAGATCCCCTTTGACTGAGCATAGCTACAGTAGGGGGCAGTGGCTTTATGCCGGATGAATGAAGGGGACAGAACAGAACAGGTTCTTGCTGTAAAGGAGCCAGTGACATGCTTACTGACATTATTGAAGAGTGGGTGAGAGTATCCAGAGTGGAACTAAAGAGAGGGGGGGAGAGAGGGAGATAAAATAGTTGTGTTGAGGTACCAGGGTGAACCTTGGGTGAATGGAAGTGGGTGGAGACGTAAGAACTGGGAGCATGGGTGGGTAAAGGTTGTAAGAATGTTTGGGAAGGGTGAAAGATGGAAATGGTAAAACAATGGTAAAATAAAATCTGATAATTTTCAAATGGAATTCTAATAATAAAAAAATATATATTGGACTATTTTTCTCTGTAAATAGGCAACAATTGTCATCTGGATATAAACGAATGTAGCAGTAATCCATGTGTCCATGGGAAATGTTCCAATAAAATGAATCACTACATTTGCTATTGTGATGAATCGTACACTGGCAGAAACTGTGAGACCAAAATGGAACCTTGCAAGTCAAACCCTTGTGTTCATGGCAGTTGTGAAGCAACTAATCGTTATACAGACTATCAATGTCTGTGTCCACCTGGATATTATGGTGAGTTTCTTTTGTTTACACCCTACAATGGTTTTAGACTACATATTAACATATGCAGAGGATTGGCAGTCATAAGGGCATTGGGATAGAATGTCTCATGGCACTTGTGCCAACTATCTCTCTATGCTCTAAGTTCAAATCCTGCTGCAGTCAACTTTACTTTGCTTTCTTTTGCGGTTTGACACAAAAAAAAAAAACATCCTAAACTTTGGAGGTGGATTGCTGGAACTTTTTCCAAGATCAAATCCTACCATGGCTTGCTTGCTTGGGTGGTAGACTTGATTTTGCTACCCTATTTAAAACACCACCTTGGGTACTTTTAGCAGAGTTCACCCTGTTGCAAGTACTTGGGTAAGGTCTCTGGTTTGATGATACCTTCTTTCCTCGTTTACCAGTACCAGAGGCCTTGTAATGGTGTCATCATGGGCATTGCCTTTCCTTTCTTTTGTCCGGATGGTGGGAATCTAGAAGTTGTTTTCATTTTGAGCATTTAAACTGGGCATACCCATTTTGTATCTATCTAAATCAAGCCTTTCACATTGAACCCACAATGTCTTTGTAAAAATAAACAATCACATCACTGAAATTAAGAAGCTACGAGATAATGCATGATTGATTCAAAACAATGGAACTGAAAAAGCTTTGCATTTGACCAAGTAATCTAATTGGTAAACAGTTGAGGCTGGAATGGTTTTTAGCAATTTCTTAGCATAGAGCCAAGAAAGCAGATGATTTAGTGTCAAAGGTATTCAGCTCACAATTGTAAGGTTGTGAATTTATTTCTCAGTGGCATGTTGTGTCCTTGAGCAAGATACTTTCTCATTGCTCCAGTTCACTCAACTGGAAAAAAATGAGTTGTACTTATGATTCAAAGAGCTTGCCTTGTCACATTCTGTGTCACACTGAATCTTCCTGAGAACTATTGAAATATTAAGAGTACACATGTCTGTGGAGTGCTCAGCCACTTGCATGTTAATTTCATGAGCAGGCTGTTCTGCTGATTGTATCAACTGGAACACTCATTGCCATATCTGATGGGGAACCAGGCCATAACATAAAACCAGCTGCTTCTTCAAGCAGTTTGGTATCTTAGAACTAACAGCAGTCCCAGACAGGCAGGATTGCACCCAAACTGTTTAAAGAACATGACTCATTTTTTCATCTTGATTTTAAAAAAATTTTTATTTTCATTTTCAGGTCGAAACTGTGAACAGGACCGAAATGAATGCACCTCCTCTCAACCCTGCAAAAACGGGGCAGTTTGCCAAAATACTAATGGTTCTTATATATGTCAGTGCCGACCTGGTTATATTGGCAAGAACTGTGAAATTAATTACAATGAGTGCTTATCATGTGAGTATATTTAGTGTATGTTTGTGTGTGTGTGTGTGTGTATGTATATATATATATACACACACACACACACGAGGGGATGCTGAAAAGTTACTGGCTTTGGATAAAAGAAAATACAGGAGGATCAATTAATTATGATTTTACTCAATATATTCCCCTCTTGGATTCATGCACTTATTGCAGTGGTCCTTCAGTTTTTCTAAGCCCTGTAAAAGAACTTGGAAGGTTGAGCCTCCAGCCAGGCCTTTTGTGACACCCTTAAAGCCCGGAACTTTTCTGCCCTCCCTTGTATCTATCTATCTATACATACATACATATATATGTATATATATATATATATCATCATCATCATCATCGTTTAACGTCCACTTTCCATGCTAGCATGGGTTGGACGATTTGACTGAGGACTGGTGAAACCAGATGGCTACACCAGACTCCAATCTGATCTGGCAGAGTTTATACATCTGGATGCCCTTCCTAACGCCAACCACTCCGAGAGTGTAGTGGGTCCTTTTACGTGCCACCGGCACGAAGGCCAGTCAGGCAGTACTGGCAATGGCCACGCTCAAAATGGTGTATTTTACGTGCCACCTGGACAGAATCCAGTCCAGCGGCACTGGCAAATTATATATATATATATATAGAGTTTAGAGAAAAAAACCACAATTATTGAATTCATCCATGAAAATCCACAATCACATATAGAAAAGTTTTATAAGAAAATCAAAATATATTAATTTCTAGGTGGAATGAGGATATCCTTCAAAGATGAATTCCATAACTAACAAAAAATTGAAAGTTAAATACAAACAATAAATGTTAGTTATAAAATGAAATATAAAATAATTATGATAATAATAT
>NC_069001.1:2846322-2847766 GCF_001194135.2 Octopus bimaculoides
AAAAGCTATATATTGTGACTAGGTTGTTGCCAGTGCCGTTGGACTGGCTCCTGTGCAGGTGGCACATAAAAAAAAAGCATTTGAACGTGGCTGTTGCCAGTACCGCCTGACTGGCCCTCGTGCTATTGGCACGTAAAAGCACCCACTACACTCTCAGAGTGATTGGCGTTAGGAAGAGCATCCAGTTGTAGAAACTATGCCAGATCAGATTGGAGCCTGATGCAGCCATCTGGTTTGCCAGTCCTCAGTGAAATCCTCCAACCCATTCCAGCATGGAAAGCGGACATTAAACGATGATGATGAGATCAGATCAGATATGTTTCAGATACATTTAGCCTGTACAAAGGCTGTATTTATTGCTGTGTGCTGCTGGGAAGAATTCCCACTTTAGGCAAAATGTGTTAAAAACACCAACAGTCACTCTAAGGTGTCCTCTGTTGGAGCAGTGAATGCTGTAACCTGGGCTGGCATTGCCCCATAATCTATTCATGTTTGTATCATGGAAGTAGGGATAGCCAGGAGGCAGGTTGGCAGATAGTGACAGCATTCTAACTGAGAATGCAAAGGTGGGCTTTTAACTGAGTGTCACCCAAACATTTTTTCTGACGCTCAACCAATTTTATCAATCCACCATTTTCAGTTGTAGTAGTAGTAGTTTCTTTATTTGTCACAGAGGCTATTGCAGAGCAAAATGTTAGAAAAGGAGTGTCACAATAGTAGTACTAGTAGTAGTAGTACCGGTGATATTGGTACCCTCTATGATAGTGGTGGTGGTTGTAGTGATGATGACAGTAGTTTTGTTAACAGTGCTACTGCTGCTACTACTACTACTACTACTACTACTACTACTACAGTAGTAGTAGTCCCCCATTCCACTTCAACCAAGAGCCATATCCTCTCTGAAACTTTCAGCTGTCTTTTTTTTTTTTCCTCATATATTTTTTATACTTAAAACTTTTATTTTTATTTGATGTTTCTGTTACTGGAAGCTGACTAAATCACCATCATCATTAGTATTATCATTATCATCATCACCACCACCACCACCATTCTCGTTACTGTAACTATCAGTCATAATCAGTGTCATCATATCATTACCATCATCATTGTTATCATCGTCATCATCATCATCATCGTGCACCACCAATGTCTGTGAAAAACCTCAGTTCCTGCTATCTTGCTTAGTAAGGAGCCTCTCTCTCTCTCTCTCTCTCTCTAGGTTTTCAGGGCCCTTTGAGACACAACCCACTCCACCACCACTGGTACTTTTTATTGGTCACCTAAGTACTTGTGTTGGTTGTCTTTGTTAAGGACTGTTAATGTTGACCCTTCCTACTTGAGAGGTCATCTTGTAAACCATGACCTCTGCTAATGACTTCTTGTCACTGCCAGAAACCCAAGGGAACTGACTCTGTATAAAGTGTGTGTGTGGGTATATAGGAGT
>NC_069001.1:2848148-2865088 GCF_001194135.2 Octopus bimaculoides
ATATATATCTACGTCCCTCAAAATTTACTGTGAATTATCAAACACACAAATATATATTCATTCATGTACACATTCATACATGCACACACATTTGTATTTATTCATGTGCATATACTCATACACTTGTATTCTCTCTCTCTCTCTCTATCTCTCTCTCTCTCTCTCTCTCTCTCTCTCACACACACACACACACACATACTTTCACAGACACACATGCTTACATAGTCACACACACACACACACACACACTGCTCAGGTTCATACACGTATTGCAGTGGTCCTTCAGTTTTTCTAAGCCCTGTTAAAGAACTCGGAAGGTTGGGCCTCCAACGAGGTCTTTTGTGATACCATTAAAGTCAAGGACTTTTCAGCACCCCCTTGTATAGGATGGTCATTTACCAAATCCACCCACAAGGCATTTTTCAGCCTGGGCTAGTGTAGAAGACATTTGTCCTAGATGTTGCACAGTGGGATTGAACTCACACAAATTTCTTTAATAAAAAGTAATTTTATTTTGTGTTTTCTTGTTGGGGTAAATTTTTTCTATCATTTTTTTTTTGTTCTTGTTTGTTACCCTCAGCTCTTGTCTGAACGGTGGAACCTGCATAGATGGGGTCAACACATATAGATGTAAGTGCCTTGCAAATTACACAGGCTCCAACTGCCAAACACTGATCAGAGCCTGTGACTCCAGCCCCTGTCAGAGTGGTGGAACCTGTCAGAATCGAAACAACTCCTACATATGTATATGTCCATATGGCATGATGGGCCCACGTTGCTCCAAGGTTATTGACTGGTGTAAGCGACAGTCATGTCACAATGGTGCCACATGTAAACAAGAAGCTAATGAATTCAGGTGCGAATGTCAGGATGGCTGGACGGGTAAAACTTGTGATGTCCCCCTCACAACATGTGAAGTTGCTGCAAAAAGAAAAGGTAAGACTACCTCTGTCTATGTCTCTCCCTCACCTATCACCCTTTCTCCTTCCACTTTCTTGTTTCTTTTTATTTTCCATGTGTTGCTCCCATATGCTGTATGCCTGTCCCCGTTCTCTCTCTTCCTACTTCTTTTTCCTGCCCTCCTCACACTCAACACCTGTCCCCCTTCTTTTTATGCTTGTCTCTCCTTTCTCTCTTTCTGCATATCTCCGTGCTTTCACTTTGTCTGTTTTCTGTTTCCATATCTCTCCACTTTCTCTCTCTCTCTCTCTCTCTCCCATTCTCTTTTTCTCTGTATCTACCTACCTACCTACCTATCTGTTTGTTTGTCTCTCTCTCTCTTTGTTCATCCATGCATCTATTTCTATTCTCATTCTTTGTCTTTAGGTGTTTCCACAGACAAGCTGTGTGCTAACAAAGGCCGCTGCATCAACACAAACAATGGTCACATATGCCAGTGCCCTGCAGGATTTGAAGGAAGCTACTGTATGACCGACATCGATGAATGTGCCACTGCTCCCTGCCAGAATGGTGGATCATGCATCAACATGGTAAACCAGTACAACTGCAACTGTGCTCGTGGATTCCAAGGAAAAGACTGTGAGCTGAATGTCAACGACTGTGCAAAGAACCCTTGCCTGAACGGTGGGACGTGTCATGATTTGGTTGACGATTTTATCTGTTCATGCCCTCCAGGTACCAATGGTCAACTCTGTGAAATTGACCTGCCTGACTGCTATGAGAAAGCATGTCACAACGGTGGGACGTGCCAGGAAAAGGTCAATGGATTCTCCTGCATTTGTCCACCGGGTTTCGTTGGAAAGTTATGTGAGGGTGATGTCAACGAATGTCTTGACAGACCTTGCGATCCAGTTGGCACAAAAGACTGCATCCAGTTGGTCAATGATTTTCAATGTAAATGCAAGGAAGATTTCACAGGTGAGAAATTACGTTTTTTTCTATTTTTAAGTGAATGAATTTGTATAAAAATCACAGGAACAGTACACCCATACAGATATATATTAATAAACATAGCTATAATAATATCAATGCAGATGGTTCATAACGTTACATATATAATATAAACAATATAAATGAAAATAACACATGAAAGGGAAAACAAGACACACACACACACACACACACACATATATGCTTATCTGCCAAGGTCAACTTTGCCTTTCATCCTTACAGGTCAAGAAAATAAATACCAGTTGAGTACTGGGGTTAATGTAATCAATTCATTTCCTCCCCAAACTTGCTGGCTTTGTGCCAAAATTTGAAACCATTATTATTATTATTATTATTATTATTTTCTGTTTATTTAGGCAAAACTTGTTCAACAAATGTGCCTTGTAAGAACTGTGTTACCAATCCCCAATGTTACCCTAACCAGTGCCTAAATGGGGGCATATGTATTAAAGGGATTTGCAACTGTGAACCGGTACGTTGTTTTAGCTTTGTCACCATTTTGTCTCACCGTAATAACTGTTCTATTTTCTCTCTCACCATTGTTTTTATTTTTCATCAGTTATTCAAAAATATAAACCTTACTCATCATATAAGTAACTATTATTATCATCCAGTCAGATGACTTGCCCAAGACCAATGCAACTCTTGCATGCCAGACATCCCAGTTGAGCAATATGGCATAAATGTCTGGTGTGGGTTTTTTGTCACATTGGCCTTTCGTCAGCTGAAATATCTCCGCTGTGCACACCATGACAATGGATGTAGTTTGCTAACTTAACCAGATGATCCTGGATGTGGAAAATTTTTTGTCTGTTCATTTACTCAGCATCTTGTGATTTGGTCCCAGGGGACCACTTAAAACTGCCTCTGTTAGTGAAGTGGTGGAGTCCTGGTTTGAGAGTTCAAAAGTTTGTGAGGAATGTGCAACCATCTCTTAGCCACCATCATCCCCAGAGTAGTAGCATCCGTTAAGGTTCCGGCATGGGTTATGTTCAGGAGGATCAGTTGTGATTTTATTCAACATATTCCCCTCTCAGAAAAACTTAATGACTGCTGCAATAAGTTTGTGAATTTAAGCCCTGTAAAAGAACTTGGAAGGTTGGGCCTCCAACCAAGCCTTTTGCAATACCCTTAAAGCCAGGAACTTTTCAACACACTCCTGTACATATGTATATATATATATATATATATATATATATATATATATATATATATATATGCTGGTTTGACAGGGGCTGGCTAGACGGAAGACTGCACCAAGCTTCATTGTCTCTTTTGGCAGGGTTTTTACGGCTTGATGCCCTTCCTAACACCCACTACCTTACAGAATGGACTGAATGCTTTTTATGTGGCACCAGCACCATAAAAATCTGAATCCTTAAAATTTTAAAAATCATATTTACAAGAACTCTTTTTCAATGTATAAGCCATTTATTTTCTGAATTAAAAAAAAAATTTTGTTGTATTTCTGAATATAGGGTTATTCTGGAACATTCTGTGAACACCCCAACTGTGACAAGATGACCTGTCAAAATGGAGGCACTTGCATCCTGGACAGTCGTAAGTACTTGAAATGCCTTTGTGTACCTGGTACTTCAGGCAATTACTGCCAGTTCAACAACACCGGAAAGAGCTTCAATGATACCCTTGATCAGCAGAATAAACTGTGCAGAGACCGCAAGTGTGAGGAGAAGGCTAACAACAGGCGTTGTGATGTGAGTAGAAAAATCACTGCAAAATTTACAATATAGTGAGGAGAGTGTATTTGTGTGTGTGTCCAATGTGCTTTATAACAGTGTTCTTTAGAAGTTGTTTAACCTTGTGAGTTGCAACATGATGCAAACCCCTTACTTGTTTTCAAGTAAGATTTTTATTTCACTCTGTCTTTGTATGTTGAGCTGCCAAACTGTGAGACATACAAAAGTGTCCACCACTCTTTAAGCATTGTCAATGTAATGATATGTTATGAAAAAGACACTGGTGGCTGTAGAGATAGGAAAAGAGTAAGCAGAGCAAAACTGGTGTTTCTTATCCAGTGTTCCATTGACTTGGTTGTCCTTTGCTTTTTAAAGCCAGCAGAAAGGGGAAGGAAAATATTTCACCTTTGTTAATGATAAAGTTATGGGAATGTCCTTTGTGCAATGTGTTGAAATACCATTTTATATTGGTTTCAAATTTTAGTGCAAGGCCAGTAATTTAAATGAATTACATCGACCCCAGTATTCAACTGGTACTTGCATTTCACCTGGTGTGGTAATGATTCTGCTAGCTTGCCGCCTTAATACCTTTTTATATAGGCACTGTTATTTACGCATGTGTATAATGTAAACATGTATATGTATTTCAATATTGATTTTTGTTTTTTCTTTATATATTTTTTTCCACACAATTGAAGGCTGAATGCAATTCCCATGCTTGTAAGTATGACAACATGGAATGTTCCAAAGGAATCTTCCCATTCAAGAACTGTAAGAAGCAGTCGAACGGCCGGTTCTGTTGGGACGTTTTCCAAGACAACAAATGTGACTCTGAATGTAACAATGAAGATTGTCTGTGGGATGGATTTGACTGCAAAGACAAACAAGCTGCTTGTAACCCTGTCTATAAAGCATACTGCTCGGAAAACTATGGAAATGGTATGTGCGACAAAGGCTGTGATAATGAAGAATGTCTTTGGGATGGTCTAGACTGCGATAAGAACAAAGAAAGTTTAGCTGTCGGAACACTGGTACTCATCGTTCTTGTGCCTCCAGAGACATTTCGGAAGAGTGCCACCCAATTCATTTGGCAACTTGGTGCACTCTTACAAACCGTGGTCCGACTCAAGCGTGGCGAGGATGGGAATTATATGATTTATCCATGGTACCAAGATGAGGAGGCAAATAACAAGGTGAACTTAGTGAAACGGTACATTACTCAACTGCTCCGTACAGACCATCGACTTTCACGTAGAGCTGCAGTTGTTAGAGGGTAAGTAAAACAGTCTTTCTATAAAAAATTATCATCATCATCATTTTTTAACATCCATTTTCCATGCTGGCATGGGTTAGATTGTTTGACATGGAGCTGACCATACTCCAATTGTCTGTTGTAAAATACCCACTACACTCTTGGAGTGGTTGGCATTAGGAAGGGCATCCAGCTGTAGAAACATTGTCAGATCAGATTGGAGCCTGGTGCAGACTCTGGCTCGCTAGCCCTCAGTTAAACCGTCCAACCCATGCCAGCATGGAAAGCGGATGTTAAATGATGGCATTGATGATGATGATGACATTAGCATGGGTGTGAATACATCTCTATAGATGCATGCCTGCATGGAATATTTCTAAATATTTTTGATGCAAAACTTTGTATCAGAAGAAAACATTTTTATTATTTAATTAACATTAGTATTTATTTTCCTTCTTTTTGCATTCTCTACTTTCTCCTCTTCCTCCTCCAGGACAAAAGTGTTTGTTGAAATTGACAATCGGAAATGTCAGGGCAGCACATGCTTCCATAACACAAGCAGGGCAGCTGAATTCATAGCAGAAAAAATGCGGCATGGTTGGAAGCCTGACTTTGATATCCACAAGATTGACAGTAAGTATAAGATATATGTGTGTGTGTGTGTGTGCGTATGTGTGTCCTTTAGCAAAAGATATACAATGTATATATCTCCTGTTTCAGCTGAAGAAAGCACTCAAGAACCTAACACACCCTTCAAACTTGTCTACATTGTGGTTTCTTGTGTCTGTGTGTTGGGCATCATCATCCTGCTGGTGGTTGTCATGTCTCGTAAGCGTACCCGAGGTGTCACCTGGTTCCCTGAAGGATTCTTTGAAAGTATACGATCTGGCAAGGACACATCGAAACACATCCCACGCCGTAAGCCCGATGGGGAAGAGATGAAGTAAGTACAAATGAAGGAATTCTTCAAATATCGGTTTTAAATTTTGATACAGGACCAGCAAGTTTGGGGTAGGGTGTAAGTCAATTATATCAACCCCAGTACTCAACTGGCACTTATTAATCAACCCTGAAAGGATGAAAGGCAAAGTTGATCTCAGTGGGGTTTGAACTCAGAACATAACGATGGGCGAAATACTGCTAAACATTTTCCTGGTGTGCATACACATACTCACATATGCCTACATACAAACAACACAAACATACTCACATATGCCTACATATATACAACACAAACATGTGTGCATGCACACACACAACTGATTTCTTTCAGTTTCTATCTATCAAAACCAGTCTGGGGCTATAGTAGAAGACACTTACCCAAGGCACCATGCAGTGGGACTGAACCAGGAACCATGTGTTTTAGAAGTAGAGTTCTTACCACAAGGCCATGCCTGTGCCTAAAAACGTTCCAGATATAAATTGTTGAATTATATTTTTTACTTCTTTTTACCAATTTATTTTAAAATCACTTCCAGGAATCTCCCAAGAGCTTGTAATTACCCTCAGTTTGATCCATCTCTTCTGAAACTTGATGCCAACGACAACAGATCAACTCCACAAAGTACTGACCAGTGGGACATAGATGATAATGACCACCATCAATGTAAAAGAATCAAGGTAAAATGACAGCTTTCAGCCAACAGGGTTTCAAATTGGACTGTGGTGACCAGAATATCAGGATAGAGGTGGGGGGAAACACAGTGGAGATAGAAGATAGATATACTTGAGGTGGTACCAAAAAAACAGGGACTGGACATTAGTGTAAATGGAAGGGCATTTGAGAATGAAGCTTGCAGGTTCAGTGGAAGAGAAGATCTAGAGAGTTATAGTCATTAAAGAATGACAATTTACTCATGATTTTACTACTTGCTTTGCTTGCACACTGGAGGGACTACTACAATTCCTTTAGAAACAGGATATTTCTGAGCTTACCAAATTCCAATTACACACTTAATAATTTCCACCCGCTTTCTCCTCTCACTATACCTGGGAGGATTGTTGGGTAGAGTCCTTAGGCTCCTTCTTCATGGGGTCCTATCAGAAGCAACTACTGTTACATTTTCCAGTTAGATTGCCAAACACGACCAACTGAGACGACTATGGATATTATCTAACTATCTTGCTTGTGGTCTACCCCTAAGTCTCTTGCCAGTTGGCTTGGCTTGAAGAATCCATTTTGCAGTTCTTTACTGTGACATTTTAATCCCATGTCCATAGAGTTGTGATCTTCCAGTGCAGAGACTAGCAGCTCAACCTGGAGAGACTCCTTGATCTCCATGCCATGCACCTTGTTCAATAGTATTACTCCAGAGATCCTTTGGAAGAACCCCATTTCAGATGCTTGTATTTGTGATCATACTCTTTCAATTATTACCCAACATCCATGATTTTTTTTTAATCTCTAGTTGAATTATTTAAAAAAATATTTTTTGTTTAGTGGCAGGTGGGAGGGTTAATTATGGGAGGATTAATTATAGGTCTAATTTAGGCTTTGTTTTTACTTCTCTCATCTTTCCTTTTTCTCTATTTTTCTCCTCCAGTTGGATGAAATTGGTGAATCAAATGATGACAATTTGGAATTTGACCAGACAGACACACGGCAGTGGACTCAGCGACATTTCGATGCCGCTAACTTACCTAGTTCAATTCTTGCCCTGACACCTCCACGGGGAGATGATCAGCATGTCTCTAATGAAGTTGATGTCAGAGGACCCGGTAAGTTAATTCAAAACACTTATTGGATTTCATTTGAATTTTTCACTTGTTATTATGCATGTATAATAAAAGTTACAAGACCAAAATTACAAATTATTATTATTTAATCCTCTTGACAACCAACCCATCTAAGATCACACCTAGCTTTATGATACAAACTTCCCGTTTAAAAATCATCTAAATTAAAACCTTTCATAAAAATTTCAAGTTAACTTATGTTCCAAATACCATAATGACAGTTATTTTACTGAGAAAGAAAAGGGGGGAAAATAAGAAAGCTTCTGACAATGCAGAAAGTTTTACAAAAACTCCTATTTCAGGTGCAAAGGCCCATCCTCAGAAGGAAACAGTCTGGGAAATGTCAGACGTGCTAACAATCCTTCTAGCTCACCATCTTGATAATAATAATGATTTCTTTTAATTTTTATTGAACTATTTCTTTTGAAGCTGTTTCCTTTGATATTAACTCTCCAAATATTTCTGTTCACAGATGGCTTTACGCCACTCATGTTGGCATCGTTCCGAGGCCAAGGACTGGACACCGATGGAGATGATGAAATATCTGGTGAAGGCGAGTCTGAAGATAAATCAGCTGGTATCATAACAAATCTTCTCATGCAAGGAGCTGCCATTAATGCCCGCACTGACCGTACAGGTTTGTAGATGTTTCACTAACCACACACACACACACACATACACATGCGCAGAGGACTGTTAACAAACATCACTGATTATTTGGTCTACAGCATGAAATAAAGTGTCATACACAAGGAAATAATGTGCCTCTTGTAAATAGAACTCATGACCTTATTGTACACCAAATGCCCTAATCAGTAAGCCATGCACCATCACACACTCATATAGAGCAGGCTTCCGTACAATTTCCACCTGATAGTTTTATTCACAAAGCATTGGTCAGTTCAAGGCCATAGTAGAAGATGCTTGCCCAATGTGCTGCACAGTGGAACTGATCTTGAATCTACATGGTTGACAGGTAAACTTCCTAACCACACAGTCATATGCATGTTTATTATTATTATTATTGTGATTTATTATTATTATTATTATTATTATTATTATTATTATTTGTTTAAGGTGAATCATCTTTGCATTTGGCTGCTCGTTATGCCAGAGCTGATGCAGCTAAAATCTTGTTGGAAGCTGGAGCTGATCCCAATGCCCAAGATTGTACAGGAAGGACTCCACTCCATACTTCGGTATCTGCTGACGCACAGGGTGTCTTCCAGGTGAGCGGAAATAAAAATTTGTATTTTCACATCATGCTGTTTGTGTCTGGATCAAACTGGTTCCAGCAGATTTATGATTAAAGGAATTCCATATTTGACAATGCTGCCTGTTATGATATTTCTAGGATTCTATTATTTTATGAAAACTCACAGCATATTTTGCTGGGTATGCTGGAAAGTGTCAGCTGTCCCCAGCCAGCAGACTAAGGTGTCATTCATTTACTGGTCATGCTTCAAGGACCCTGCGAAGAATTCTTGCAGTTCTAAGCAATGCTGATTTTTGTACGTGTTCTACCTTCACACTTGCACCAGTCTTTTTCAGTCATGCTGGTAGTGAAGTGATGATACTTCCAACTGCACCAGTTACTATTGGTATCTCGTCTATTCTCTTCATTGACCACAATATTCGTATTTCCCACTTTAAATTGTCATAGTTGTTTATTTTTCTTTCTTCTTTCACATTGATTCTGTTGTCACCGAGGCATGCTATGTCAATAATCATACATGTTCTGTCTTTTTTATTCACTACAACAATGTCCAGTTTCCTGTGTTTTTTAAAACTACATGGTGTAATTCAAGGCAGATTTAGCTGCTATTACTAATGGCTTCAACAACCATTAGTCACTCTCGCTCTCTCCCTCTTTGGTTTAAGCCTTTTGTTACCATATTTATTTTGAGATGCTCTGTGTTTCTTTCAATTAATTTTAAATATAACAAAGAATTTAGTACACATGGTGAAGTACTGTGTGGTACTGTGACGTTACTGCTGTAGTATGTGGGTGTACAATTGTGATGCTATTGCTAATGTATATGTTGTAGTTTGTACATAGACAATCTAAGATTTATTTACTTTCCATGTTTTGGACAGATTTTACTGAGAAACCGTTCTACAAATTTGAATGCCCGCATGAACTGTGGTACAACCCCTATGATTCTGGCTACAAGACTGGCCATCGAGAGAATGGTGGAAGACCTCATCAATGCCGACGCTGATATAAATGCTGCTGATGATTCAGGTATGAGACATTTTACTTAGTATATACTATAAATGATGATGATGATGCTGTTAAACCTATTCCTTCAAATACCAGAACATTTGACTCTGTGTCAAAGCACATGACCCTACATTTTGCCTTCTGGTTCCCTGCAGAGGACAGGCCCTCAATATATGGCTTTCTCTCAAGGTGGCAAGCTGGAAGAACTGTTAGCATGCTGGGCAAAATGTCTAGCGGCATTTTGTCTGCCTTTATGTTTTGAGCTTTTGCATAGTTTTTACAATTGGATGTCCTCCGTCATCATCATCATCATTCAACATCCATGTTCCATGCTATTTATGTATTCATTTGTCATCTTTTCAGGAAAAACTAGTCTCCATTGGGCTGCTTCAGTAAACAACGTGGCTGCAGCAAAGGTTCTACTCCATCATGGCGCTAACAGAGATGCACAGGATAACAAGGTATGTATCATTGCTGTTTCTTCTTTAATCTCCTGTACTTCTGTTTCTCACTCTTCATCACAGTTGGTTGGGTTGATGAGGTGCTGAGCTATGATGGGTTTTGAAACTCTTGCCCCTACATGCTCTACTCTTACCTCAACATACTCTATTTTCGCTCCCTACATCTCTACTCTTGCTCTTATGTATTCTAAACTTGCCCCTATATACCCTACTCTTGCTCATACTCTTCTCCCTACATGCTTAGACATTCCCCAAGGAAATGTCGGTTACTGTACTCCTGATACTCATAGACTTGGTCCAGTGTCAATTGTTGTACTCCTGTCTTTCAGACATGATATTAGTTCAGTGTCGACAGTGACACTCTTGTTTCTCAAACACAATATTCATTTGCTATCAATCATTGTACTCTTACTCCAGAACTATGAGTGATAGAACACCACCTGTCACACAGAAACTCTTTCACTGACTGTTCTATTCTGTCATGTGACCCAGAGAACAACAACCAATGAGAGAACCTAGAAGTTCAGCTGATCACATGATTATTGTGGTCACATGACAACTGGTCATTTGTCCTATCGTTGCACCCCCCCCCCCATTAAACTGTTTTGATTCACAATAATGACAAATCTTTTTCTATGAACAATTCTCTTTTTGTCTTTTCAGGATGAAACTCCATTGTTCCTCGCTGCCCGAGAAGGAGGCTATGAAACTGCCAAAGTACTCTTGGAATACCATGCCAACCGAGATATTACAGATCACATGGATAGACTACCAAAGGACATGGCTGCTGAGAAGTTGCACCATGACATAGTTACTTTGCTCGAAGAGTACATGTTGAATACTTCGCCAACGATGCAAGTATCAAACAACATTGCCCCTTCCCCACCATCAATGAACTTTGTGCAATCATCGAAACAGAAACAGCGTCCACGTAAATCAACCAAGAACAATCCTCAGTGCAAAGATGTCCAGTCCACAAAGCCAAACAGTGTACCAGCACAAAAACCTCGCTCCCGCAAGAAGAAAACGCCTGAAGCAACAACCGTGAATGGTGGCACAAATGCTGAGATGTTGGTTACGACTAAATCACCACCGAATATGCACTCTTCCCCTGGTGGGCCTGTTGATGTGATGTCTCAGTTTGACCAGGGTGCTTGTCAAGGTCAATTGGTGATGACCTCCAATATGGACACAGAGCGGGACCCTGTTTATCTAGAAAGAGCAGTTATGCGTGCACATTATGCCAAACCTAACCACAGTTACGACATGTCGCCCAACTGGTTCAAATCTGCCCAGGTGACTAAGCAGGGACCACCACCATTGCCGCCACCACAGCAGCAGCAGCAGCAGCAACAGCAGCAACAACCTCCACCACCACCACAGAAAGTGCCTCCACAACAAATGCCCCCTCACCTGGTGCAGGTAGTCCCTCAGCAAACAGGTCCTGCACCAATTCCATGCAATGTGCCATCACCTGTAAAACCGAAAAGCCTGCCAACATCACCAACACACCTGCAGGCGATGCAGCAACATGCACAAATGAACAGGGCAGCACAGCACGAGAGTTGCACATTTGGTGGCGGAGGGAATGGTGGAGACAGCATTGGTTTGCTCTATCACTCGGATACACCCCATTGTCAAAAAGTGACCGCCCCACATCCAATCGCCCCTGAACAGTACCCCACCCCTCCTTCACAGCACAGTCACGTCAGCATGGAAGCCCCCATGCAGCACACACAGCCAGTCCCACCAGACCACTACCTAACGCCGTCGCCTGAATCTCCTGGTCAGTGGTCAAGTTCATCTCCTCACTCACCCCTATCATCTAACTCTGACTGGTCAGACGCCAGTCCAATTCAGACCATCAGTCATCATACACATAACCGAAACACGAAACGCTTAACTGATGCTATTTACATATAAACAATATTAGTGGGGAGCAGTTGCTACAATTTTATTACTACTACTGCTATTACTATTACTTCTACTATAACAGTGTGAGCAGGTGTAGTAATATACTAAACTGTTGTTGTTATTACTACTACTACTACTACTATGACAACAAAACTACTACTAAAACAGATGTTGACTTCACGCCTTTATGTAGAAGAAACATTACCATAACTGTATGATCATCATCATCAGTAACAACAACAAAAAGATACTTTATTATGAAATCATGTTTGTGTGGGGTGGGTTACCAGCTTCCTCTCCATACTCGAATATACATACAGCCTACCATTCATTTTCATTGTTTTTTTAGAAAACATTCACTCTTGGTGGAAACACTAATTGTGTGTATGTGCATGTGTATATATGTGTGTATGTGTATATATATATATGTATATTTATGTATATATTTATGTATATATGTGTGTGTCTGTGTATATGTATGTGTATAATCACAAATATATACATATACACAAAGCTTGCATCCCTTGAGTCACTTAAAATTATATACACTCATCTATTGAGTTCTACTTCTTGTGTTTTACTACACACACATTACTAGTGTAATATATATATTTGTCATATGTAAAGTGAACAGGATTATAATATCCAGACTCAAAAAGTTTTGTACAGTCAACTGTGCAAAAGCTTTGTAGGCTTGACTGTATTCATCAGTAGATTGTGAGGAGAGAAAAGAAATTACACACACACACACATGCATGCATTTATGTATGTATATACATACATATACAAACAAAATACATTCACACACACACACACACACACACGTTTTTAATCCTTGACTTTGAGTTCAACGGAATATATAGTTTAGCTTGAGTACTTTGAAAAGGATGCTCAAGGGCTTTGGTGAACTCATAATTAAGGATTTAAAATTTTGCTTTGAGTACTTTATTCTAAGTGGCCTGACAGCGTTCCTTTGAATCGGTCATCTTGATGAATATAAGTCTTGTGTGTGTTTTGTTTAAATATTGGTTGAAATGGGTCCCAAAGACAATAGAGCAGTAGCTGTCTCAAGGCTTCTCTGTACCTTCATGGATCATTCATATGAGTGTACAATGACCTTTCTTAATGTACAGAATCTTCAAGCATTTGTGCAAAGGTGTTTTTATATGTTAATATATATAGTGTGTATGTACACAAATTAAGGTTTTCCAAAGAATTTTTCACATGGTGTTTACACTTGGCTGCTCTTCCTATCACCCACCATTTTACAGCATGGACTGGAACCATTTTAATGTAGCAGCTGGTGCTATAGTGTTTGTCTCTGACTGGGCTAAAGAGCCCCCTACCTCCACTAACAAGCTAAATTACAGAGTAGCAAAGAAGGACTAAGTGAGGAAAAATTCTTAGGGGCACACTCTGCAAGAAAACTAAAAGTTAAGGCCAGTGCTAACATGCTTAATGTTGTGTGCCAAGAAATTTAAAATCACATCTTTAATGAGGGGAAAGGATCATTAGCTTAATGAACAGTTCTAATCAAGAAAGACATGGGAAATAACCATAGAATTTTAATTAATTAAAAATAGAATTCAGGTAACAACATCATCTACTATTCATCTCTGTCTCAGCGCTGACTCTAGATAAACCCCACCACCATCACAGAAGGAGAAAGAAGAGATTGAAACCTTGCTTCTTAAGACTGAAGAATTTTGTTATTATTCTAAGACCTACAATCAAACTGTGTGATTTAATTTTTTCCAGTTACAATGTATTTAGGACCACATATCTACTGCATCGTTCCATTTATAATGTGTATAGTTTACCTGGTTGTTGTCGTGTAGCTTCTGGTCAGTCCTGGTCCAACAGATTTATGATCAAAGATATTCCAGCCATGACCATCCCAACTTATATTTAGACAAAGTGTATCGAGAGCCACATTATCTGAATAAATTTTAATTTTTCTGTTTTAAAGACTTCAGTATAGTGTTTTGATTAAAAAAAAAATATTAGGCTGCTATTTCTAGCAGGTTATGGACCATGAAAGAGAGTGGGATGGTCAGTCTTGCATTGGCTTTGTTTTGGGGAGTGGAAGAGAAAAAGCAGAGGGTTTGCTAGGTTTACTTTTATATTTATTTTTAATTTTCAAAAAATGGTTATTTATTAAATATTCAATGGTGGTGGGCAGGGAATTGTTTGACAGGAATATGACGAGTTTCTTTGGAATATTATTCAACAGTGTCTTTGAATATTTATTATTTTCCTTTATTTTAATTATTCTTTTTTAAACACTTGATCTAGTTAATTAATGAACAATGTTCATTAGTTAATTAATTGGACCCATTGAATTATTAAACAAAAAAATATTTTTTAATTAAGAAAAAAATAACAGTGAACCTAAATTTTTTTTTAATAAATTAAAAGCCTAATTTTTATTATTCACACAAATTGTTAGTCGCTCAAATCTTAATTAGAAGTGGTGGTGGCAGTGAGTATACTGGTAGTGGTGACAGTGTAGGCTTTCTAAAGTTCAACTTCTTTTTAAAAATACCAAATTCACTTTTTTGATTTTAGCTTAGAATTTCAACTAAATTTCATGAAAATCTTATCAAATTTTTATCACATTTTTTCACCCCACTACACCCAGAAACTAGCCTTATTTGTGCTTACAAAGCAGAACATTCAGAGTTGCCTTTTATAGAAATAATTAGTAGAACAAGTCAGTGACTTGCCTTATGTGGAGACGATCAGGAGCATATTCAGTGACTTGCCTTATATGGGAGTAACTGTAGCATAAACTTGCCTTATATGGAAATAACTGGAACACTGACTTGCCTTATATGGCATTAATTGATAGAACACTGAAAGACTTGCCTTATATGGATCTGGTGGAACATGCAGTGCCTTGCATTATATGACAGAGACCCATTCAGTGCCTTGACATAGACAGAAGTTAGAACATTCAATGCTTTATCTTATATGGCAACAGTTAGTAGCGCATTCAGTGCCTTGTCTTATATGGCCATGATAGAAGGAGTATTTGGGGAGCTGTACTACACAGCTGTAAGTGTAACAGAACATTACCGATGTATTTCTAAGACTCAACCTTAAAAGGCAGTCATTGATGTTCAGGGACTGATGCTAAACGCCTTAATACAGAACCATTTCAATTGTCTTTATGCATCAGATTCCATCATTTGGACTTTTCGGTTTTAGAACCACAGATTTTAAAATCAAAGGTCAAACATCAGATCATTTAAACTGACACACACACACACACACACACACAAAATCAAAACACAAAAGACATATCTCAAAACAATTTAAAACAAACTCTAATACACCACCTCCAAAGATATCTTAGAGTACCCTCTTAAAACTAATTTAGGTCAGACTCTCATTGCGAAGACACCTATGATCAAAAGCAGTCCAGCTGTGACTATTACCACCCCTCTTTTATTTGTATTCTTTGGTAGACTTGGCATACATCTAGAACCACATTATCTAATATGTCCTGTTATGTTCTTAAGATTGTGGTGTGTGTGATTTGAGGGAAGTTTGACTGTTATTTCTACAACTGCGTAGATCCTTCATTGTTGTTTCTTTGTCTGATGTTCTTAACCATTTTGTTAGCATATCTTCCCTTTCAATTAATTTTGTAAATAATGAAGAGTTTAGTAAAACAAAAAAATAAATAAATAAAATAACACAGTCATTAATTAAACTGGTGTTTGGAAAATAAATTAACATTGAATTTTGATGGAAGGTTTCAGTTTAGATAATTTTAAAACAAGTTTGTATTGTAGAAGCAGGGAAGAGTCTCAGACAGATTAGTATTGAATAGGTTATATCCCAAGGTTCAGTTTTTGGGTTGGGAGGATTCCTAATTGCTCCTTTCTCAATCTGTTTGAAAGCTGTACATTTTAAAGTCAATATTGTCACTCAAAAATCTGTACATGCAGAATTTAAGGGTCTATCATTATAATTGATTTTTTATTAATTTTTAAGGTGGTGAGCTGGCAGACTCGTAAGCACATTGGACGAAATGCTTAACTGCATTTCTTCTGATTTTTTATGTTCTGAGTTCAAATCCTGGGTCGATAAAATAAGGTACCAGTCAAATACTGGGGGTCAATGTAATCGATTTATCCCCTTCCTTTAAAATTTCAGGCTATGTGCCAAAATTTAAAGCCATTATCATTATTTTTTGTTGGTCATTAAAAAAAAGAACACACAAGTCTTCTTATTCATTAATCATTAAGGAAAAAAAAAACAAACAAAAATCAACTCAATGAAACAATAGTAAATCAGAGGGTGAAGAGGAGAAGCTGGATCTTTCATGCCTTGCTGAACAATATTTTTGAGCACAGCGGACAACATTTTCTGGACATGTTACAAATATGGTGAAACCTTATGAACAAGAAATTAGTTTGTAATGGCAGCAGTTTTGTTGTTGTTTGTTACATACACACACATATGTATATATGCATGTGCATATATGTTTTGGGATAACGCACAAGGAAAAAAAATTTCCAAAGGAACTCTTAACCCTTCAGAAAAAACAATACCCTTCCCCCTTTATTTTGATGGTCAGCATCATTTTTGCCAATGAAATCCCAATTTGATGGGTGATGTCTGAAATAAAAGAATGATTTTTTTTTTTTTTTGTTATTGGAACAAAAAGAAAGAACAAAAGACAATAAAAACATTGAAAAACGAAAAAAAGAAAAAAAATATACAATTTTTTTTTT
>NC_069001.1:2865412-2869230 GCF_001194135.2 Octopus bimaculoides
CATTATATTTCCTCCAAAAAATCAGCCCCAAACCCCCCAGATATTTTGCTATCAGAATATGTAACATAACTTACTATTTCATTTCTGCAGTAAACACAAGAATTCCATCTCCATTAATCATTATTATTATTATTATAATTTTCTAACTTAGATACAAGACCAGAAATTTTAAGGGAAGGAGGTGGGGGATTAGACAAAAACATCCACTCTGGGACTTGTCTGGTACTTTATTTTAATTGACCCCAGAGAGATGAAAGGTAGTGTTAACCACAGCAAGAATTGGAGCTCATTTTCGTGATTTGAGTTCAAATCTCAGAGAGATCATCCTTGCCTTTTATCCTTTCAGGGTTGATAAGATAATTACCAGTTAAGCCCTGGGGTTGATGTATTTGACTAGCCACCCCCTACCCCAAAATTGTACCTATGGTAGAAAGAATTATTATTATTTTCTAATTTAGGCATATGACTAACAATTCCAAGAGGAGTGGGGTTAGCTCCAGTACATGGTAGGTACTTTATCTTATCAACCCTGAAGAGATGACAAGCAAAGTTTACTTTGGCAGAAACTATTCATTTTCACAGTTTGAGTTCAAATCCTGCCTTGACCAACTTTACCTTTCATTCTTTCAGGGTCGATGAAATGAAGTACAAGTCCAATACTGGGGTTGATGCTTCCCTTTAAAATTGTTAGACTTATGCCTAAATTAAAAACCATTATAATTATTATTGTTGTTATCATCATTATTCCTCATCACCTCTCCATTGTGAACAACAAACCAGAACAATCCAGAATCTTCATATTTTTTTTTTTCTTCAGAACTCCTTTATCGTTTTTTTTTTTTTTTTCTACTGGACAACTTCCTCACTGAAAGTTGAAGGCAAAAACCATTTATACGAAGGGCATTAATAAAGTCTAGATATTGGGGATAGTAAGAAACCAGTAATGAAATACTTGGACTAAACTGAGTTGCAGTAGACATTTCGCTTAGAATGGTCTTCTGTATTCTGTTCTGAGTAGAAATCTTTCCTCGGTCGGTTTAAAAAATATTTTCATCTGAAGTTTCATTCTGGGGTGAAATTTAAGATGGGGAGGGTGAATAGTCTATAAAATAAGTCAGTTACTGGGGTTGATATTAACATACCCCCTACACACATCAGCCACTTAGTGGAGGAATGGCAGACATATGTGCCTTGTGGTGTTTCTTATCATACCTTGAAGTCATGAGTTTAAATCATACCAAAGTTGTGCCTTATTAACCCTTCCCAAGTATATAAAATATGTACCAGTAATATACTGAGGTCAGTCAAATCATCTAATATCCTTTCCTCTTCTGAAATTTGTGACCATGAAATAGTTATCCTTATCACCATCATCAGTGTCTCAATTGTTGTCGTCATCATCCTCATCATGACTTCATCATCATTAACTTCATTATTATCATGATCATCTTCATCGTTAATGGCAGAAACATTGAACTCAACATGCAATCCCTTACATTCTGAGTTCAAATACACCTGGGATTCCACTGTGCCCATTCATCTCCTCAATAATAGGGGGTACATACGTGCATCTGTGATTCATTCAATTAGATTCGGTTCCTTATATAATCATTACCATAATTGTCCTTTTACATTTTCTGGGTTTGGAGGTTAGGGTTCATAAAAGAAGTCAGTACCAGTCATATGCTAGGGGTTATTGAATGGATCATATATTTCTCACAACACGTTGCATCTAAGAAATCTTTGTCATTATCATTTTTGTGGGGCCTGATGGGCAGTGGCAATCCCAACACCACCACCCAGCCCTTTTCTTCCTGTCTCATTACAATCAGCTCTGCCTCTCCACTCAAATACCTCCATCTGTCTCCTCCTTTGTTTAAATTCTTCTGGGATTCTCATTCTTAACACTTCCTTCAAACCCAACAAATAAATTTATACATATAATTTTATACACACAGACACATGTATGTATATATATGTTTGTGTATTTATGTATGTGTGTGTGTGTATATATATATATATACATACACACACACACACATACGCATCATATATACTATATACATAAAGAGAAAAGCATGGCTGTGTGGTTATTAAATTTCCTTTAGAACCACATGGCACTGCATGCCACCACGGGCCAATGTCTTATATTGCAGCCTCAGATTAAGTGGGACTTGGCATACAAGAGACTGTTCAGAAATCCATCATATATATATATATTTGTTTCACTCATGTGGTTGCAATCATGCTGGAGCACCACCATATTATATATAATGAGTGAAACAACTAAAAAAAAAAAGATATATGTATATATAAAATATATACAAGTGTCTAGTGGGAGTCTGATATCTCACTGTTGAAATATCTTCATGTCTTGGTCTCATGAGGGAAGGCTGAGTCTTGTTTTTGTTTTGCAATCAAAAAATGACTATTGGTAGAGGGCATATCAGCAGCAGGTAGTTTCTAAGATTAAGGTGCAAAGACTTGGTTTATGGTGATGGACAAAAATTCTGACAACACAATATATATATATATATATACACACACATGTATGCATGTGTATATATATATATATTTTTTTTAAAAATTTATTTATGGGTTTCAGCCAAGTGGTTGTGGTCATGCTGGAGCACCACCGATATATATATATATATATATATATATATATATATATATAATTATAATTATAAAATCTGGTAATTAGTCATATATTAATTAATATCGAATAATTATCAGGAGGCCAGCACATCTAAAGAATCAAAGAGATTCAGAAATATTATCTGCAATCTCAGGGGATTAAGGTACATTTTAAAAAATAACGTCGACCACTAACGTGGACAGTTAATGCGCTAGAAATAGATCACATCTTGTGTCCATTAAGACCTATATATATGAGGGAGTACCTAAAAGTAACTGGAAACATTCTCTGTGGGACAAGTCCATTGTAATTCAGACTTCTGCTGCTAGAAGTCAGGGTGTCTGTCGACCTCCTGAATGAATGAAGACATCAAAAAAATTCATGACCTGTTCCAGGAGGACCATCATTGAACAATTGATGAACTTGTTAATATGACTGGTGTGTTCTGGAGCTCCTGCTAAAGAATTTTGAGTAAGGAATCGTAAATGGAAAGAGTTGCAGCAAAATTTGTGCCTTGCTTGATCATGTCGTGAACTGAAAGAACAGTTGGAATTTGATCTGGACCTTTTCCCGAAGGTCAGCACTGGTCACAAAAGTTGGTGCTACAGCTATGACTTAGAAACAAAGCAGCAATCAAGTCAATGGAACCATTCAATGTCACCACATGCTAAAGAAGGGCATCAAGTGAAGTCCAATGTCAAGACGATGCTGATTTGTTCCTCCAGGTCAAACTATTAACCAAACATTTTACTTGGCAGTTCTGAAGCATTTGCGAAATGTGGTGACATGAAAATGCCCTGACTTGTGGTCAAGTAGAGAGTGGTGGTTTCATCACAATAATGCACCTGTGCACACCGCCTCGAGTGTGAGATAGTTTTGGGCCAAAAATGGCATGACCCTGCATATCCGCCCAATCTTGCTCTCTGTGGAAGAGATGAAAAGCAAAACGATGGAGGCATTAAAAGGCATTGCTTCAAAGGGACAAGACTTTGAAGGCAATAAAAGTGTAAAACTTTAGTGAATAAAATATTGCAAAATTTCAGTTTCTTTTGGGTACTCCCTCATATATACACACTGTGTGTGTTTTTGTGTGTGTGTGTATATATATATATATATATGTATATATCTACACATGCTTACAATTCATTCATATATATATATATATATATATATATATATA
>NC_069001.1:2869808-2873145 GCF_001194135.2 Octopus bimaculoides
TATATATATATATATATATATATATATATATATATATATATGTATGTGCATATTCTTCTCCATGTTGACTATATACTATATTCTGTTCCAACCATTTATCATCATCACTAGCATTGTCATCATCACATTTGGACATTGTTCTTTCAAATCCGTTGTTGTACATACATAAGTCTCTACAAAATATTGTTTCATACAAATTTATATCATTGTCTCACTATATACATACATAAATATATACATGTATGTATATAACTTCTAAGTGAAGCATTTAAGTCGAAATGAAATAAAAAAAATAAAACAAAATGTTTCACCTAACCTGTTTGTTTTTGTGTTTTTGATTTGATGTCGGTTGATTGGTCGGCACTGCACTTAACTCTAAGCCCTTTAATTCCAGGCCTTGCTTCTACTAAGACATTTTGTCCAACACTTCTAATCTAGGGGATTGGTAAAGTAGTCAACAATGATTCCTGGGGGTCATCCCTGTGGCTTTCAAAGGGGTTGCTAAACATTTGAAATGAGTTTGAGCATTAAGGACGCTGAATTAATAGTGAACTGTGGGGGGTTTTGTGTTTGTTGTATTTTTTTTTTTTTTTTTTTTTTTCATGATGAACAAAATTCCATTTAAAAAGATCTATCTGAAATAAAATTAGGAAGCTCAAAATTCCTTAGCAGATATCACACCATTGGCATACACCTAGTAAACATGTAATGCCAACTGGCTGATTGGCAAACTAATTAAAGAGAAGTGTACACTTTTCATGAAGACATTGTAATAGAGGCACTCAATACTAGTGTGCATTTATAGTCTATTTACAATAGAGTGGTTTTAGTTGTCTGACAATTTTGAATTTGCTCTAATTTACACTAATTTACAGCCAAATATCAATGCAATAACTAGTATTCATCACACACATATTTCACATTAAATATTCAGACTTTATCAATATAATATGACTGAATTTTGTATTGTTCTTTATCAATTTCGTTAAGTGTTTTCATTGAATTTCTTTAAATATTTCTATCAAAAAGCGATAATGACACAAAAGAATGAAGAAATTCTTGTTTTGAAATCAAGAAATTTTCTATTAATTATACTTTTTAATTTTATTTTAGAAATTTACATGATGGGGGTCAATAAGTTATCAACAATTCCGTGAAGAGGGTCAACGATATAAGAAGTTTGCAGTTTAATGTGATTGAGTTTTTATTATTTTTTATCAATTTCATTAAGTGTTTTCATTAAATTTCTTTAAATATTTCTTAATAAAAAGCAGTAATGACACAAAAGAAAGATGTAATTATTGTTTTTAAATCAATAATTTTTTTATTAATTCATCATCAACATCATCAATTAATGTCCATTTTCCATCCTAGCACGAGGTTGGTAGTTTGACAAGAGATGCCAAACCAATAGAGCTGCACCAGGCTCCAATTGTCTGTTTTGACTGGATGCCTTTGTTAATGCCAACCAGTTTACAGTGTGTACTGGGTGCTTTTTATGTAGCACTAGTACAGGTGCGTTTTATGTGGCCCCAGCATGGTGGCTTTGTATGTGATACTGGCACAGGTGCGTTTAAGTGGTATCAACACCAATAGTTTGCGAGACAAAAGCCTCTCAGCTGAGAGAGGGAGTGAAATTGAGAGAAGTGACTGTGCGCCAGGCGAGAGGTCAGAGTATGATAGAGGGACAAAAATAGCTGTCTTCCTGTAGAGGAGATACTTGGCTACCTGAGTAGGACAAGGGAAGAAAGGAAGGTGGGAGACAATTAAAGAGGATGAGAAATAGTGAAAGGTAGAAGGCCTACCCACAGGGAATAGTGGGGATAGGGGTAGATGTTCCATAAGTGTGAGGGGGTTCTGCCTTGGCATGGTTTTTATGACTGGATGCCCTTCCTAATGCAAACTGCTTTACAGTGTGGAGTGGGTGCTTTAAATGAATATATGCACACACTTGGTTGTGTGTGTCTACAAATGCATATATGTAAAAAGTAATACTGTACACATAGACACATACACCTAAGCACATAAGAGACATGTTCACACTGAACATAAATGTAGGCACATACACCTATATGTGTACATGCACACACCAAATCGACCACATGCAAACCCAGGGAACTCTTTTTAACTTGAAAAGTCTTGTCACTTGGTCTAGCTTTGAATTCCATTAAGAAAAGCTGAAACAAATCTCAAAGAAAAATATTCACACACACATATAAACACAAACATCACACATACGTTACACACATCACACACACACACACACAAACATCCAGATGTAAATCATCTAACATTGATAAACCAATAATGGATGAGCCTCTCTGTATATGGTCGTTCAAAGTGCTAGAAACAACAGCCAAATCTCTTTCAAAGCAAACCTTCTATTAGGTTCTGTCAGAAGCACCCATCTCCAATTGATCTGGACGAATCCCCAAGCGAGACTAATTGTACTCATGGATGTTATCCAACCATCTTATTTGCAGTGTACCCCTATTTCCCCATAACTTTTTTAAGAGTAACATACATTTTTTATGAATTTTTTTCAGAGATACGTTTTCGAGGACATAGATTACAATTAGGCATAACCCCATAATCCCACCCCATTTTGTTTTTGATCCTTTCACCCGTACAATTTTCACTAAGGAAAAAAACCCCAAAAAACACTCGGATTTTTTGCATGGAATCAAGTACCCTGCATACGTAGTTTTTTTTTTGTTTGTTTTTTTTTCTCTCTCTCTCTTTTTTTCTTACATTTAATCCTGTATTTGTTGAAAATTTCATTAAAAAAATATCCATTTTTCTGAAAGTTATGAGAAAACAAAGCTGACTCCTGTGAATTTTCCGAAACACCACTCTGTACCCTTGGAAAAAAAATTTCATAACAAATTCTGATATAATTTAAATCTACATCATCTGAAGCATATTTGTAGAAAATTTCATCAAATAATATCCAAGCACACGATCTCAGATCAGGTCACTTGCTATGCAAGTACATCTCCGTAATAAACACCTTCAACGATGCAATTTTTTTTTAAGTTATGAGGAAACAAAAGGTAAATATTGATCCTTTCAGCCGCACGATTTTCCCTAAGAAAAAAAAGATTTTTTGCGTGGAATCAAATACCTTGACCTGTGTTTATTGGGAGAAAAATATTGAAAAACATCAATACATGTCAGAGTGGTAAAGAAATGACGAAGATATTAAGTGGTCGTGAGATGTGCTAAAAATAACAGCTAAATCGCCCTGAAATCACATACAAAATTTGTTTTGATGATCATATGAATTCCTGTTTGTAAAACACAAATTCGCAAACATTTTCAGAAAGCTCCAAAAAAT
>NC_069001.1:2874715-2877088 GCF_001194135.2 Octopus bimaculoides
GAAGCTGGTCCGCATCTCCCTCGCTATCCTCTGGGGCAACGCCTTTCCATTTTGTGTGCTGGTGCCACGAGAAATGCTTCTATATTAGGAGAGTCAAGATTCTCCGTTAATCCATTCAATCATACTATAAACTTGCTGAAGGAAAAACAATACTCGTTTACTTGTTTCAGTCATTTGACTGTGGCCATGCTGGAGCACCGCCTTTAGTCGAGCAAATCGACCCCAGGACTTATTCTTTGTAAGCCTAGTACTTATTCTATCGGTCTCTTTTGCCGAACCGCTAAGTGACGGGGACATAAACACACCAGCATCGGTTGTCAAGCGATGTTAGTGGGGACAAACACAGACACATAAACATACACACACACATACATATATACGGCGGGGTTCTTTCAGTTTCCGTCTACCAAATCCACTCACAAGGCTTTGGTCGGCCTGAAGCTATAGTAGAAGACACTTACCCAAGGTGCCACGCAGTGGGACTGAACTCGGAACCATGTGGTTGGTAAGCAAGCTACTTACCACACAGTCACTCCTGTGCCTAAATACAATTGAAAAATATTGATTTCCAATTTTGGCACATGGCAAGTTTGTTCAGGGTGAAGGGTTAAATGGATTACATCGAGCCCAGTGTTCAACTAGTGCTTATTTAATCGACCTCGAAAGGATGAAAGGCAAAGTCGATCTCGCTGGAATTTAAACTCAGAACGTAGAGACAGCGGGAATACTGCAAAGCATTTCCCCCAGTATTGTAACGATTCTGCCAGTTCGTCGGTTTTAAGCTGGTCACAACAGTGAACGGAAATTATTTAACAACTGTGAGACGACGAACAAACAGAATCATTAACGCATAGGACAAAATGCTTATCGACATTTCTTCTTGTGTTTTACGTTCTGAGTTCTAAATCCGCCGAGGTCGACTTTGCCTTTTTTCATCCTTACAGGGTTGACAAAATATAGCATCGGTCGAGTACCAAGGTCGATATAAATAACTAACCCCGCTTGCCTTAAAAATTGCTAGCTTTGTGCCAAAACTTGGAATCATTTATTAAATCGCATTCATTACAAACGATGGCATGGAATAGTTGCGGGCGAAAATATATTATCTCAATGATTGAGATATTTAACATTGTCCTTAGTTTAGGAATAAAGTTTCGTGTTCGAATCCAATCTGGTATTAAGTACACCTCCATGGATAAGACAACTGGACAAGATAGAACTGAAGCAGATTAAAACGTAGTTTTAAAAAAACGTAAAATTATTAAAGGAAATGTTTAATGTTTAAAATTTTAGTATAATAATCTCCTCTGTTTTCAGCATTAGAAACAATGTCGATGAGGGTTCGAAGGTTTCAGTGACACTTCAGGGATTAGATAAGGCCATTGTGGGCTTATACACACAAGGGAGGCAACTCCTACAAGCTTTCCGGGAAAGAATTGTTTCCAGAATAGTGACAAGGCTTGAAATTTTGGGGGAGGGAGCTAGGCGATTACATCGACCCCAGTGCTAAACTGGTACTTATTTCATCGATTCCGAAAGAATGAAAGGTAAAGTCGACTTCAGCGCTATTTGAACTCAGACAGACGGATAGGTAGGTGCATACATACGTACATTTAACGAATATGGGAATATATTACTTGTTACAGTTTCAGAAATATATATATATATATATATATATATATATATATGCATTTTCTTTTATTCTTTTACAGGCATTTAACTGCTGCCATGCTGGAGTACTGCCTTTTAGTCGCACAAATTGACCCCAGGACTTTTTCTTTGTAAGCCCAGTACTTATCCTATTGGTCTGTTTTGCTGGACTTCTAATGTTACAAGGACATAAACACACAAACATCATTTGTCAAGCTATGGTGGGGGATGAACACAGACACACAAGCATACACACACACACACACACATATACGATGGGCTTCTTTCAATTTTCATCTACCAAATCCACTCACAAGGCTTTGATCGGTCCGAGGCTATAGTAGAAGACACTTGGCCAAGGTGCCATGCAGTGGGACTGAATCCAGAACCATGTGGTCGGTCAGCAAGCTACTTACCACACAACCACTCATATGCCTATGTATATGTATATATTAATGTTAATTGCAATAGTTCCAGCAAAGCAATATTGCATGCTAGTCTTCTGTTTAGCTGATGTGATGTAATAAAACAGAAACATTTCAAAGTTATCTCCCTTCTCTAATCTATCAAAAACTAATGTTTGCCAACTCCTGATGCATTTCACCTCCAAAGCTAAGTTCAAGTCAGACAAAATTAGAATCTCACACATTTAATAATCTTTTGTCTTTCAATTTTAATTGTGTGGTGTCTTTTTTTTTTTTTTGCTTTTATTAGTGTGTGTAG
>NC_069001.1:2877112-2877961 GCF_001194135.2 Octopus bimaculoides
TTTTTTTTTTTTTTGCTTTTATTAGTGTGTGTAGCTGTGTACGAGTGTGTATGTGTGTGTGTGGGGGGGGGTGTAGGTGTGTGTGTGGTTGTGTGTTGGGGTAGAGAATGCTTCTAGAATTTTCTTTGTTTCTGAGATTTCTTTTGTATTCTATGTCGCTTTTTACAGTGATTTCTCCCCCTCTCACAAGAGAGGCCATGCCTACTGCTGTCCTCCTCCTCCTCCTCCTCCTCCTGCATATAACCATCATCATCATCACAATCATCTTCATCCTCCACCTTTAGTTCTCTTCCTCTCTGCTCACCATCATTATCACCAGCACCACCACTAACATCATTGTCATCACCTGTAGCAGCACCAATACCACCACCACCACCACCACCACCATCTCCACCACCAATACCTCCACTACCACCACTATCACTACCAATACCAATACCACCACCATCACCACCACCACCACCACCACCATCACCACCACCATCATCACCTTCCCAGTATTATTCACTGAAGAATCTTAAGCTGTTATGTTCTAAGTGGTTTTTCTGTTGTCACATGTTAATACTTCCAATGCGTGTGTTATGTATTTGCGTACTTGTGTGTGTGTTATGTATATATGTATGCCTATATTTGCGTGTGTATATATATATCTATACGTGTGTGTATTTGTGTATATGTGCCACAAATAAAATGTGTATATGTATGTTTGTGTGTGTATATATGCCTAGATGTATATGTATATGTACATGTGTATTTCACTCTGCATCTGTGCATATTTACATGTTCACACACACACACAGACATATATATATATATATATATATATATATATATATATATATATATATA
>NC_069001.1:2879057-2883468 GCF_001194135.2 Octopus bimaculoides
TATATTCATGCTTTCATATAGATGGTTGTGTGTGTATACATACATACATACATATATATATACACAAGCATAACCCAGCCGAATAAGTTATATGTAATAAAAGTAAGGAGTAAGGGGAGAAGAGGGAGCTGAGGACTGTCAGATGTTGGTCAGGTGGTGCTAAATGACAGCTGGTGCTATCAGTCATTGTTAGTGAGGTAATTATAAAGGAGTTAGGTTTGGGGGCAAGTAAGGGACGTGTGTGTGTGTGTAGGGGTGAGGGCAGGCGGGGGGATGAGTTGAGAGGAGGAAGGGATGAAAGTGATGGGTTGAAAGATAGAATAGTATAGTGAGATAGAGAGGTAGAGATAGATAGATAGATAGAGAGAGAGAGACAGACAGAGAATCAGCTACAGTAGTTATCTAATTGGATAGCTGGAGAGATAAATAGATAAATACACAGGAGAGAGAGGGACAGAGAGAGACAGACAGACCAACAAAGAGAGGTAGACAGAGAGAGAGATGGACTGATAGATATGTATTATGTATATAAGTATGTGTATGTATATATCTATCTATTAATCTATCAATATATATGTACATATATATATGTATGTATGTATGTATATATATATATATATATATATATATATATATATATATATATATATATATATATATATATATATATATATATATATATATATATATATGTATATAGATAGATAGACAGACAGACAAATAGATAGATAGATAGATAGATAGATAGATAGATAAATAGAGCCTAACTGGCTCCTGTGCCGGTGGCACATAAAAAGCACCATTCGAGTATGGTCGATACCAGTTCTGCCTGACTGGCTCCCATGCCGGTGGCACATAAAAAGCATCCACTACACTCTCGGAGTGGTTAGCATTAGGAAGGGCATCCAGCTGTAGAAACACTGCCGGATCAGCCTCCTGGCTTGCCAGTCCTCAGTCAAACCGTCCAACCCATGCCAGCATGGAAAGCAGACATTAAATGATGATGATGATGATATATAGATAGATAGATAGATAGACTAACAGACCCAATGACATGTGCGTAAGTATTTTCATTATTTCTAAAGCAATTTTCCTCTTTTAGGTTTGTTTTGTTTTGTGTCTTTGCTTGTTTTTTCCTTCTGATTGTCATTATGGAATATGGTTCATAGATGGCAATGTCTTCAACAGATGAAGGTACCATAAGGCATGATAGGGGAGCAGATGATGTGACCACTGAGGTGGTGGTGGTGGTGGTACTGGCACTGGGAGTGGTGGAGGTGATGTTGTTTGTGGTGGGAACTGAGGGTGGTGGTGGTGGTTACAAATGGTGGAGTAGTGGTAGTGATGGTGGTGTTGGTAGGGCCTGGTGATGGGTGTTAGTTATGGTGGGGGTGATGGCAGTATAGGCGGTAGTTGTAGATGGCGCTGGTGGTGATTGTAGAGGTAGCAGCAGTGTCAGTGGCTGTGGTGGTGTTGATGGTTGTGATATTCATGTTGGGTGGGCTGGTGGTGGTTGTTGTGGTGGTGGTTGTGGTGATGGTGTTTGTGGTGGTGCTGGAGTAGGTGATGGCTGCAGTGATGGTAGTAGTGGTGGAATGGTTGAAATTGTGATGGTGATGGTGATGGTGCTGCTAGTAGCCGTGGTAGCAGTAGTGATGGTGTTGCTAGTAGTTGTGGTGGTGATGGTGGTTGTGGTAGTGATGATGGTGGTGGTTGTGGTAGTGGTAGCTGTGGTTGTAGTAGTATTCGTGGTGGTGGTTTTGTTGGTAGTAGTGGTGGTGGTGGTGGTGATGGTAGCGGTGGTGTGAGAAATAGTAGAAAGAATCCCCCCCCCCCAAAAAAAAACGTGTGATGTAGCAGGGATGATATCAATTATATGTGTTTCTGCAAATGAGAAGAGGAAATGAAAACATCACCCCCAGTGCTCCACCACCCTGCTTGGAACTCTATACCCTACTCCACCATCCAACTCCAAACTCCCAACCACACACTGTTGTACCATCAAGCCCCTCCGCAGGGCCTTGCAAATAAATATGCTCTGTCGTTTGGTTAAAATGGGAAAAAAATAAAATTTGTTAAAGATGCTGGAAAAAAAAACCCCAAAACAAAAAAAACAAAACAAGATGGCTGCGTGGTTAAGAAGTTTGTTTTGCAACCACATGGTCTTGAGTTCAGTTCCACAGCAAGGCACCTTGAGCAAGTGTCTTCTACTATAGCTCTAGATTAAATTCTGCAGTACACACCTTGAGCAGGTGCCTTCAGCTGCTGATCCAGGCTTTAAACTATGCTTTGTGAGATAATTATGTTGAAACTACATGAAAATCCATGAAGTCTTTAGATTTTATATGCACTGAAACTACACTGATTCTGAGCCCTAAGCTGATGAGGGTTGTTTGATATCAAACTGTTTTCTTCTGTTAATCATTTCTGCATCATGGAGGGAGAACAGCAAGTTAAAGGATCAGATAAGGGGTTCAGTGGGACTTTAATTTACTTCTCATCCACACATTCATTAAGGGGAGGGGGGTCTAACTGTCATTATCCATATCGTTATTTAAATAGCATATGGAAAGCTCAATTGAATGATGATTGCTGCTACTTTTGTAGAAGGATTCTGTCTCTTGATCAGCTAACTCATTAGCCAGCTGTGTGGCATCGGTCAGTTGGATCTTGGCTGACCTGGCGCTAAAAAAAAAAAAATCAACAATAACAACTGCAACAACAACAGCAATTTGATGATGACATAAGAAGATGTAAACTGCGAGATAAAGAAAAACAACAACAACAACAACAACAAAGGTAACACACAAATATAATTTAGCAGAGAAGCTTAATGTGTTTCTTTTAATAATTTCATGATTTATTGTTATAAATTAATGAATAATAATAATAATAATAATGATTATAATAATGATGATAATGATGATGATTATGTTGATAGTGGTGATGCTGCTGCTACTGGTAGTAATAATAATAATAATGATCCTTTCTACAGGAAGCACAAGGCCTTAAATTTGGGGGAAGGGATTAAGTCGATTACATCAACCCCAGTGCGTAACTGGTACTGATTTTATCAACCCTGAAAGGATGAAAGGCAAGGTCGACCTCAGCAGAATTTGAACTCAAAACATAGCAGCAGATGAAATATCACTAAGCATTTCGCCCAGCATGCTAATGATTCTGCTGGTTCGCCACCTTTATGATGATGGTGATGATGGTGATGATGATGATGATGATGACGATGACCTTGGCAGCATGTGAATTCAGAATATAAAGATATAAAGAGCCAGAAGAAATGCTGTAGAGCATTTTATCTGACAGGCAAACAATTCTGCCAGCTTGCAGCCTTAATAATAGCAATAATAATAATAATAATAATAATAATAATAATAATAATAATAATAATAATAATAATAATAATAATAATAATAATAATAATAATAATAATAATAATAATAATAATAATAATAATGCAGTCGATGAAAAAGGTGGTAGTAGTACCAGTAATTGTCGGAGCCCTGGGAACAGTGAGTAAAAATCTTGAGAAGTACATGGAACAAATAGGGGCTGCAATAAGGGTGGAGCACTTGCAGAAAACAACACTGCTTGGAACTGCTCGAATACTCTGGAAGGTGCTCGAAAAATAAGGGGTGTTACCTTAGTTCACTGGTAGGGAACAGCTGGCACTGTAGTACATCTCCAGTGTTAGAAGCTATGCAAAGGCAATGATAATAATAATAATAATAATTCTTTCTATAACAGACACAAGACCTGAAATTTGGGGGAGGAATTAGTCAATTACATTGAGCCCAGGAAGCTTGTATCTTTAAACCAAAGGCTGTCACAGGTGATTTGGTACCAAAAGGGTTAAAGAGTAATGATTAGATCTCTGGAAAATTTGGTTATCTGGCAACCCTCTGGTCACAGTGGTACCAGACAGGAGGAGGGAGTTTGCTGTACAGGGTTTAGTTAAGAAAAATGAAATCTTTATTAAATGCATGGAGAATACTTAGGGAACAAAATATCAAAGAGAAAGGGAAAAAAAATGTATGACATGGCATGAAAAAAGCATTGATTTATCATCATAAAAATGAATGACTGAATTTTCTACTAGAATATGTAAATTTAAATTTGTTTGTACATGCGATGTGATGGAAGGTTGTTTGGTTAGTTCCTGCATATATATGTATATATATATATATATATATATATATATATAATGTTCTGTCTCTGCTGCAATCAATTCTTGCATAGATAATAATTAAAAATAAAACAAAATTGTAAAAAATGTCCTTTTCATTGAATTGCATTCATTTTCATGGCTGTAAAACATCTTCACTCAGTCAGTGGGTGTCTTTTGATCAGTTTTAGCTAAATTGCATGAAAATAAGTTTCATGTCCATATATATGT
>NC_069001.1:2884138-2886297 GCF_001194135.2 Octopus bimaculoides
ATATATATATATATATATATATATATATATATATATATATATGCATAAAGCCCTATTTAAAGTGGAAGAAAGTATAGTCAGTCAACTCAACCTCTGAATATTACAGGTATGTTTGGTTTGTTTTATAATGTAATCGATTCCATAAGGAAAATATTTAGACACACAACAGCTGGATTTGAACCCCTCGTTGTTGCTATTTAAGAATTTGTACAACTGAAGATGTCACAGACATGGAATTCCTAGCTTAGCTTGCTTACCTGGTTTCTTGAAAACAACACAATAAATTGTTCCTTGTTTCTTCTAGACAAGATAGAGGTGTCTAGATACTGTTGCAAGTTAGTGATATGATGTTTGTGTGTGTGTGAGTGTGTGCACGCATATGCGCATGTCTACATGCATATGTGTATGTTTATAATGATGTATATACATATATGCCAGCATCTGTATAAATAGGTATGTTTGTATGTATGTCTATCTATTTATCTTTCTGTCCCTCCCCACTCTCTCTCTCTATATATATTTATATATCACATATCCATATATTATATATATTTATTTATATGTAATATATGTATATACATATACGTATATATGTCTATATCTATCTATATATTAGTTTGTCAGAAAATTCTTGCGGAATTTTAAATTTTGGTTTTAAATGATGTATTTTCAAATTAATTTTCGTTTAACTACTCTGACTTTATATATCATTTTAAAGCCCGTTTTTCGCTCTATCTAATCGTGTTACTCTTTTTCTTTTTGAACAATTAGGCTATTTTTTCTGGAACGTTGAATACAACATGGGCAAAAAGCAAATTCGCACAATTTTCTTATTCCAGTTCAAGCTAGGCCAAAAACTGCTGAAACAGCTCGCAATATCAACGATGTGTTTGGCCCAGGAACCACTAATGAACGTACAGTACAATGGTGGTTCAAGAAATTTCGTAGCGGAACGAATTGGTCTACAAAACTCTGCCTCATCTGTCAGACTCACCAGACCTTTTGCCTACCGACTATCACTTTTTCAAGCATCTCGACAACTTCCTGCGTGAGAAACACTTCAAAAACCAAGACGATGCCAAACATGCCTCCAACGACTTCATCGCTACCAGAACACAGGATTTTTACGCTACTGGCATAAATAAACTTGTTTTGCATTAACAACAGTGTGTTGATTCTGATGGTGTTTATTTCGATTAATAAAGTTTTGTTTGAGCCAAGATATGTGCATCTGAATTTAAAGGTTAAAAACCGCAAGAACTTTCTTGACAACCTGATATATATATATGTATACGAGCATATATATGTGTGTATATATACGTATATATATTTATATATACAAGCATATACACACAAACATATATATATATATATCTACATATATACGTGTGTGTGTGTGGGTATATTAAAGAGACTTGTTGGGCATGGCAGGAAGTATGCAAGAAGATATAAAGGAAACTCCAAAAAAGCAAAAAAAAAAAAAAAAAAAAAGAAAACAATTTTGTAGTTTAGCCTTACATTTCTATATTTTGGGACAATGACCTCTTCTTCAGGACGTGTGGAAAAGTGAGGGGTGAAAAAACCCAAAACCATGTGGTTGCATGGCTGCATGGTGGCAAATTGAGCTTCTTAACCACACAGCAACATGCCAGATAATGAGAAGACACACACAAGCACACACACAAGCACAAACACACATACACGCAAACACACACACACACACCAACACACAACAACGTTCCTTTTTCATGAATACAAAACAAAAGACTCTGCTTTAACTCAGTCCTTATGTTTTACATTAAAAAGCAAATAATTACTCGTACATCGTCTTAAAAGACGAAGTGGGGGGGAAAAAAAGCGAACTATTTTGCTGGCTGGAATGTGGTTGGAGAGAGAGAAAGGGAGAGAGAGGGGGAGAAGGGGGGAAGTGAGCAGTAAAAATGGCTTGACATGGGAAATGATACAGGGGAAATGATATATAATTTGTGTGTGTGCCTGTGTGTGCATACAATTATATGCATACATATGTACACATATATACGTGTGTATGTGTATGTGTGCACATATGTATGTAAAAGATATATATTTATATATGTATAAGCTATAAGTATATATATATATATATATATATATATATATATATATATATATATATATAT
>NC_069001.1:2887087-2887655 GCF_001194135.2 Octopus bimaculoides
TATATATATATATGTGTATGTATATATATATATGTAATGGTTTTGCAGCTTTATTCATAGACCATATTACTCTGCCTCCGGTATTCAAGTGCTATCGTTTTCCCCACCTTGTTTCACATTTATGTGCAGATATAGATATATATTGCACACACACACACACACACACACACACACACGCATATATGCAATATAGCATATATGATGTTTTGAGCATGGCTCTCCATTGGATAGGGAAAGAAAATCCAGAGAAGAGGAAAAAGAGGAAGGAACGGACAGTCAGGAGAAAAGCTCATGGGTTGCTACGTTGTCAAAAACATAACTTTTAATCTTGCATCTAAAACTTTCACCGAGTATCAAACTAATATAGCATATATATATATATGTATATGTATGTATGTGTATGTGTGAGTGTGTATGTATGTATGTGTATGTATGTATGTGTGTGTATGTATGTATGTATGCATAATTTTTATGTATATATATATATATGTGTCTATATATATGTGTGTGTGTGTATGCACATTTATCTATCTATATACATATGTGTGTATATATGTGTGTGTGTATA
>NC_069001.1:2887665-2894475 GCF_001194135.2 Octopus bimaculoides
ATATATATATATATAAATATATACATATGTATGTATATATCTGTATGTATATGTGTATGTGCATATATGTGTAGATATGTATATGTATTTATGTATTACATGTATGTGTTACCATTCAGCGTAAGCCCAAATTGACAACCATTATCACAACAGCTAACATTACTCCGACACGACCTTTACACCGCCGTTGCATCATTGAACATCCCGAAGAACGGGAGTTTTCTGCTAACTCATCCATGAATGGTTGATTTGGATCATTACTACTGCCTGTCTCACCGGACAGACCAAGCCATGCACTCATCGATGCCCTACCAGAGGCATTTGACGCCTGACAGATGTATCGACCCGTGTCTGATGCTGTGACATTTTGTATGACAAACCAGACCACGTATAACCCAGTCGCCTGGTTTTTCTCAATAAACAGTTCCTGTTTTATATTTGTGCTTCCTGTTGTGTTCACCGAAGATACTTTCAACCACTCGATATAAGGCGATGATACGCTACTCACAACACATTTGAACCTGGCAACACTACCTTCAGCTACGGTTTGGTTAGTGATGCCTTTAACTACAGGTGGTGCCTGCTTGCTTACTCTGATTACATGTAGATTGTATCGATGAGTAATTCGGCCATGTTTATTTTCAGCAATACACTGATACTCCCCTTCATGTTTAGGGGCCAGTTTTTTCATTATCATCGTTTGACCCTCCCATTTGATACGATTCCCTTTCTTCCATATCACTTTCGGAACAGGATTTCCATCAGCGTAGCAGCGGAGTTTTAACTGTGATCCTGCAGGAAAGTACAAATCAGATCTGTCCTTACGAACCCAAAATGGAGGTTTACCTTCACTTTCACCTTCAATACTTTTGTTGTGCATTTGGTCGGTTTTTATGGACTCTACCTGAGAAAGATTTTTGGTGAGAACTCGGAAATCTGACCTCAGTTTATGACCATTTTTTGTTTCTGTTCTGCAAGAATAATTCCCAGAATCCTCTGCTTTATAAGGGTTCATCACTAAAGTATTCCGTGAAACTTTAATTCGGGAACTATTTTTGTTAGGGTCTGCGGTTTGCTTCAGAATCTGGGAATTTTTGAACCAGGACATACTTAACTTGGAGTGACCTCTGACTTTACATACAAACTTCATCTTCTCACCTGGTGTGCCATATTGGAGAGGCTGGGGCTGGCGACGGAATGAAGGCTTATGTAACCTTAAGCTTGTGTCATTTGTCACAGAAATACGTGCCCCAGCAACATGGATGACAAGAAGAAGCAAAACAGACAAAGCTGAAACAATATCGTGTGAAACGAACATTATTATTATTATTATAAGGTTGGTGAGTGTATGTATGTACGTGTATGAGTGTCTCAGTATGGCTGGTTAGATCTACTTTCAGTTTCCGTTTACAGAATCATCACAGCATGGAGAGGCCCCTTGCCTTAATGCTAAAGGGAACGCTGATGATTTTTGGCCTGCCCTTAATTGCACTACTGTGTCCATCCCCATCCTTTGGATCAGTGATATGCACACACACATATACACACAGATACACACGCACATGCACACACACACGCGCATGCATATATATATATATATATATATATACACACACACACACACACACACCGTTTTTACTCGTGTATATGTCACACTATTTACTACTTGGTTTTAACTGAAAAAACTGGGGTGTGACTTATACATGAGTGCAACTTATATACAAGTGTGACTTATGCACGAGTGTGACTTATACGTAAGAAAATATGGTATTTATGTTTTGCATATATTCCATTATATCTTTTCTATTTGTTAAGCTGCAATTCTTTTTTTATGCCAACACGCAATGTAAAACTCTGACTGTTTTTGTGCATTGTCTTTGTTCTTTATACGTTCCCCTTGTGGCAAATAAAGAAAACATTATAATTGCTGTTGTTGTTGTTGCTGTTGTTGTTATTATTGTAGTTGTAGCTGCTGAGTTTGTTCTTAATTATTTTACTTGCCGATATGGATAATTTTTTGGCAGACCACTCTCTTCAATCAGTTAACGATATTCCTCACACACCAAACCTCTCCACACATCACATCTGGGAACCATTTCTGGCTCCTGACTAATTTTTAGTTTCATCTTCATTCGAGTAAGAACAATTACATCATTCACCATAACGAGACGTACAATTCATGATGGACCAAAAAGATACCATGTGATAGTGGTGGTGATGGTGGAGGTGGCAATGTAGTGGTGGTATTGGTGTTGTTGGTGAAGGTAGTGGTGGTGGTGGTGGTGGTTGTGGCGGGAGTAGGGTCTTCTCTATGTCTCCGAGTATTTTCTTTTCCTTTTCTTCTTACTTTTTTGTCTTCTTTATAGTTTCCAAGAGTTCACACCTGAAAAAGTAGAACATAGATATATGTATATATTTATATATTCATATATTTATATATTTGTATATCTATATGTGGATGTATTTGGTGTTTGGAGAAAGAGAGAGAAAGAGAGAAAGAAAGAAAGAGAGGATATAGTTGAGAGAGCTGGAGGAGAGAGAGGAAAAAGAGAAAAGGAGATGGACAGAGACAGATAAAGGAGAAAGTTGAATAGAGATAGAGAGGGAAGGGGAAAGAGAAGGATACAGAGATAGATAGATAGATAGATAGATAGATAGATAGATAGATAGATAGATAGATAGATAGATAGATAGATAGATCGAATGAGAGAAAATATGATGATCCCCAAATATAACAATAGAAATAAGATAATTTTTTTTACCAAAGTAATTACACAAGCAGGTAGATGTGTGTATGGGGGGGGGGGACAAAACATTTGGTGATTTAAAGGTTCTACAGAATTCACGGATGACTGCTTCAAGGCTGGGATGTCAATTGAATACTAAAAATTGTGTTTCTCAACAATAAACTTCTATAGGAAGTCAATTAAGATCACAAAACGCCCACAGAAGGAATTTGAACTTTCAAAACTCTTACACTCACATCAACCACACCTCAATATGCTTTCCATACAGGATAACAATATGACAGTTTAAATTCATGACAGTTGTTTCAGTAGAAATGTATTTAATATAGTCATAACAGATTTCATCATGTTACATAAATCTCCAGCTTCAGACATTATTCAAACTTAGTCAACCACGACATGCCAATAATTTCAGCCGTGACACAGCCTATCAGTTTCTCAATGAAATAGATAGATGTATAGTTATACAAACATTTGTCTTGCCAGTTCTCCTTCTTCATTCTTTTCCCTTTATTTTTATCCTATCATTCAGAAGAAGAGTGTATACTCGAAATGTTAAAGACATTTCCTTCATTTTTTTGCCGTGTCCTAAGTATCAAATTAATACCAAATCCATGTTTATTTTTTTTACCTTGTTTTTTTTTTTACTTTGTTATACTTTTCATCACCTTTGCACTATATATACACACATACACATACATACATACATACATACATACATACATACATACATGCATACATACATACATGCATGCATACATACATACATACATACATACATACATACATACATATACCTACATACACATATACAATCAGATAGATATACTTACAACTAGATAAACAGAGATATAACTATAAATATATATATATATACAGATGGTATGGCATCTTTGGAGAATTCTTGAATTGTGAGAATCTCTCTCCTCTTCAAGTGGAGCTGGTCTTAATTGCCATTTGATAATTTAGGTAACATCTCCCAGGGGCAGAGATAATTGAAAAAAATCAAGAATTTATGTTGCATGGTATTTGATATACCTGTATTTTTTTATGATGTTCAAATACATGTCCCTGGCTGTTCTGAGCTCAATTTCGTATGTGTGTGTATATATATATATATATATATATATATATATATATATATATATATATATATATAAAGGGGAGAATATACAAAAAATAACAACAGACGAGGACAGGTGGTGTAAATAACAAAAGTATATATTAGTATGACGCTCGGGAATACGGAAAGCATACATGAGGAGTTATAAAACTATATAGCCAGTACAGTGTATAGCATGTCTTCTACTTGCAGACAATTATCCAAAGTGTGGAATCCTCTGCATATACGGAAGAAGGCGCCAGTTGCCTGATCCACCACTGCCATCACATCTGACACACCCTTCATTATAAGAATGTGAAAACAATCTTAAATATTCTTTTTCTCTTGAGACATAGAACATGGAACTAGTTTTATACTTATTTTGAAAGACTTGATCAGCTAGAAATAGCAACTGTAGCTTCCTCAAATTACATTCTATTGTCTTGGAGTAATACATTGAGTAACACATTTGACTGCATAATCTGCAATAGGTAATATCTAAGACAAAGACAGCGGATGGGTTATGACTTAGTGACTTGCTCAACCAGAGCCAACCCATGATAAACAACCAACCAACCAACCAATTAATTAATTAGCCAATTAATCAATAAACCAACCAACCAACCAGTCAACTATCCAATTAACTGATTAATCAACTAAACAACCAACCAACTAACTAATTAATTAACTGACCAATTAACCAGTCAACTAATCAATCAACCAGCCAATCAATCAACCAATCAACCAATCAACTGATTAAATAACTAACCAACCAGTCAAACAGCCAACCAAACAATGACTAAACATCACAACTAGCACCACAGCCACTGCTCCCTTCACCACTGATTATACTATAGCCACCACCACAACCATTATCAACACAACCACCGACACTACATCACCACCTTCCCCACTGCAATACACTACCAATACTATAACGACGACAACCACTAATCCCACCACCACCACCACCACTACCACCACCACTAAAACGCCCTCTATGGCCCACAGTTTGTTAAAATAATGATACGTCAACGTGGTGTGTGTGTGTGTGTGTATCTATGCATATGAGTGTATATGTATACCCGTGTGTACGCATCCAGTGTGTATAAAGTGTTACATTACTATTTTTTGTTCTTCCCAGCAGGGTTCCATGTTTAATGGATACAAACCAATCCTGTCTCTTTGTTTAGTCTACAATTAGGTGTGTGTATATGCGTGTATGTGTGTGTATGTGTGTGTGTGTGTGCATGCGTATGTATGTGTGTGTGTGTCTGTCTGTCTGTCTCTCTGTCTCTCTCTCTCTCTATCTATCTATCTATCTATCTACTAACCTCTCCACTGCCACGACTCCCTCTACCACTACCACCGCCACTACCATCGCTACTGGCACCGTCACTAGCACCGCAGCAAACACAATGATGGCGATGACCGCCACCAGTACCGCTAGTGCCATGACGACCACCACTACGACTACCACCACGGCTACCAGCCCAAAGCACCACAACTACCACCGCTGACCCCATGACAATCACGAGGATCCCCACTACGACCACCACCACCGCACCACCACCACCACCACCACCACCACTACTACTATAAACCACAATCGTTTGTTTAAATAACGATATATCAATATGAATGTATTTGTATGTAGATGTATGTCTTTGGGTGCAAGTGTGCGTGTGCGCGCGCATGATGCGGTTATGATTAAAATAAAGCTGCGTACAACGGAGATGAGGCCCTTAGTAAATGGACGAGGGACAAAGCAATAAACAGAATAAAGGCTTAGGGGCCACGCGAAAACAAAAATTAAGACGATAGTAATACATATACAGCAAAAAGCCTATGGGCTGCAAGACAAGACAAAAATGGGTAATGCGAACGAAGGAGAAATAAAAACTGTCCTAAAGGACTATAAACACGGGAGGGGTAGAGCGAGGAGCTCAGAAAATCGTAACCCGTCCGGTCGAAAGCAACGCGAAAAAGAATGACACCGCCTTAGGCCATCATATATATATATATATATATATATATATATATATCCTGTGAGAGTTAGAGGTTGGGAAGCCAACCAACTAAGGGAGGGATAGTACCTCTCCAATATACTGCTGGTAGTGTACCCAGTTATTCATGCCCAAATGCTGGTTATTGCGTGGCAATCTCGCAATTGAGAGTCATATATGGCGGGGGATATATATCTTTTAGTAGAATGATTAGCGTTGTGAAGGGGTGTGGCATAGTGGTTCGTAAGATCGTAGTTACAATTCTAGGACAAAGCGGTGCGTCGTGCTCGGGAGCAAAACACTTAATTTCATGTTGCTCCAGTCCACTCCATTGTAAATGAGTAAACCTGCAATAGACTGGCGTCCCCTTTAAGGGCAATATTGTATTGTAATAACCGGCCCTATAAGACCTAAGATTCAAGACAGCACTTGTGATTGGTGCTAATGCGCTACTTATGTTTTCATGCTGAAACTTAACGATTATTCGACCGCAGATTGAATAACATTGAAATAACAGCCATATTTGTTAGGCTTGCAACGAATGGTAAAAGACAGAGTTAATTAAATGGCTAAAGGGTCGTAATTATTCAGGGATTTGATGGTTATTCCCTTATTCCACTGCTGTTACATGCTTTGCAAATCGTTGGCGACTTTGATATGTAATTACTTAAGCGCGCATACAAGATACGAATATATTGCCATTATGCAATTTTACAATAGTTAATTGGTTTCTGCCGGAGGATATCTTCAATATATATATATATATATATATAACAATATATTATAAATTAACTACCAACAAAAATAATTGGTAAGCTAACTTAAAAAATCATCACCTAAATAGCAGAAAAAAACGACAGTGAAGATATGCAGACTCTTCAAGAATCGATCCTTTTGGTTATATTAATAATAATAAAGGAGTTACGACGCAAAAACGTATAAATTTATACGTTTT
>NC_069001.1:2897196-2897443 GCF_001194135.2 Octopus bimaculoides
TTTAACCATTTTCACACATATTTTCATAGAAAAGATATCGCAAAAATGAAAATAACACTGACATCCCATTTTAACAGATATATTTACCAAAATTACATAAAAATATCTTGAAACACTAAAGAGTAAATTTATTCAATGAAATCGCCATTGACTTCAACCACAGCCTCCAGACGACTTTGGAATCTCCTGCAACTCTTCTGGATGGTCTCCTTGCTTAAGTTGGTGAATGCTGCCATAATCCTTGCCT
>NC_069001.1:2899425-2903012 GCF_001194135.2 Octopus bimaculoides
CATGCAGAAAAATCATAGGAAACATGAGGTGGTTCTCAAGCATATTTTTCCAACGGACCTATTTGATTTCTATTTTATTCTGGTGCCCCCCCCCAAACCTCACCCAAAGCCATTTGATGTATATATATATATATATATATATATATATAAATCATACTTTATTTCTATAATTAAATATGTTTTTTCCTTTTTACTTGTTTCAGTCATTAGACTACGGCCATACTGGGGCACCATATTTCAAGAATTTTTAGTCGAATGAATCGACCCCGGTACTTTTTTTTTTAAACCTGGTACTTATTCTATTGATCTCTTTTGCCGAACCGCTAGTTTACGAGGACGTAAACACACCAACGCCGGTTGTCAAGTGGTGGTCACACACACACACACACACACGCACATATAGGTATATACGATGGGCTTTTTTCAGTTTCCGTCAACCAAGTTTATTCACAAGGCTTTGGTCAGTCGAGGCCATAGCAGAAAACACTTGCCCAAGGCGCTATGCATTGGGACGGAACCCGGGACCATGTGGTTGGGAAGTAAATGTCATATCACACAGCCTATATTATTAGGAATTGTATAAAAAAAATGTAAATATGTTGTGTATTGTAGAAGTATATAACCAGTTTATTGCACAAACATTTTAACAATAAAATCGTAGACGGACCCCAATTGAGTTTAGGTAGATAGGTTACTCAGCCAGTTGTCACTTACCCAAGTTATTATCTCAGCGATGAGCATTAAATTTGCCAGTTATTTCGTAAGTTGAAACGAGAAGCAGAGACAGTCATACGAAGGTTTGTTGTTTTACGTGGACGATTTGAAAAATGCAAGAGATTATTTAAACATCATAGAATTTGGATAAACTGTGGAAACGGCAGCAAGTGTGGACACATCGAGACAGCTTCGGAATGTTCAGTTCAATTGAAGTGTATTTATGGAAAGAGGTAAACGTTCACCAAGATCTAGTTTTTAGTGTACGAGGCTATTTAATGAGGGCTATTTTTGAAACGCTAGTCCTCTGAATCTTTCATTTCAAAGGAGGAAAACACACACGCCCCACCACACACACACACACACACACACACAAGAACTCCAGAGTATAATGTAGCAAAAGATCATCTCGCATTATTATGCGGAGCAAATGTCAGCGAAAGCATAAAACACGAGCTTATTGTTTGTTTATCGTTTTGATACTCCAAATGTAATTAAAGGCGTCTCTAAGCTTAGTCTGTTTAACACATGAAAATCTAACATACAGAGAGAGAGAGAGAGAGAGAGAGAGAGAGAGAGAGTGAGAGAGAGAGAGAGAGAGAGAGAGAGAGAGAATAACGCTTCGGTTTCACAGGTTTTGTTTACTAAATGGTTCGTTAAACCATTCATATCCAGCTATGAAACGTTACTGTGAGAAAAATTACTTGAATCCCGAAGCCCTTCTGCCTTTAGACAACACTCCTGGTGCCATAATTCAAATCTCGTGCCACTCTTTCCGTGCCCTCCTGTCGAAGTTGTTTTCATTCCAGCAAACCACAACTTCATTATCGCAGTCAATCAACCATAGAGTTATTCCGGTCTTTGAGTCGCTGTGTTACCTTAAAACAGGTATGGGTTAACTTTTTTAGAGAAGCGGGCCGTGCGAGACATGGTTCATCATCAGAGGGAGTCGCACTACTAAACAAAATTCAAGTTAACTTTACACGTGCCATTCAAAAAGTTCCACGGGCCGCAATTCGTCCATGACTGCCGCAGAAAAACTTACCTTCTGACTTGCTTCAGCAGCCATCTATCCATCCATCCATCCATCCATCCATTCCTCCGTCCATCCATCCATCTATCCGTTCATCCACCTTTCCATCCACCCATCCATCCATCCGTCCACCCGTCCGTCCATCCTTCCATCTGTCCATCCATCCATCCGTCTACCCATCCGTCCATCCATCCATCCATCCATCCATCCATCCATCCATCCATCCAACCAACCTCCAGTCATCCACCCTTCCACCTATTCATCTATTTTCGCCCACTATTCCTGGGAGAGTTGTGAGAAAAGAATCCCTAGGCACATCCTCCATGGGGTCCTATCAAAAGCAACCATTATTACACTTTCTGGCTGGATTCCCAAGCGTGACCAACTCAGACTATAGATATCATCCCCTCATCTCGCTCTCGGTTTCCCCGATTGGCGCCGCTTGAAGAATGTGTCTTGTAATCCTTTCCTGTGACATTCTAATCCCATATTTGTAATACCAAGGAAAGTTCTAGCTGTGACTTCGTAGGACCGTAGAAGTAGCGGCTCAACATGCAGATGCTCTTGATCTTTGGGCTACGCGCCCTGTCCAGTAACAGGAACTAGGACAAAATCTCCCTAAGGAAAAAAAAAAAAATCCCACCCCGGGCAAAATCCCTCGGGATATTGTTCTTTCTTAACATTAAAAATATTTTAGGAAGGTGAAATTATATTTTAAAAAAATTATATTTATTTGTTGATATTTTTGTTTGAAATTTGTCCGTGGGGTGGGAGGATTTTGTCCTGATACCCCAATAACATTACTCCATGGATCCTTCAGACGAACCCCTTTTCAGTCGTTTGTATCCACAATCGTACTAAAAATCTTGAGTGAAATAAATCATGCTTTACTGCGACTTTCAGGAAACAATACAATTTTTTTTTTAAACTGTTGACAAAAGTTACGATTAAAACTGCTTAATTTACATATTTTTAGCCTCGCTTTGAGAATAATCTCCGTAATTTTAATCACGGTCTCCTTTCAGTAAACAGAGAGCAAGAACTAATCGACTATCGATTAATTTCGACTTTCATTAATGCCATCGTTAATTAACACGTACGGTCAACTTTGCACGGTTATGGGCATATCCTGACCACGTTTGCATTATCTGTATGAAGCGATATGCTAACGATGTTTTCAGCCAAATTCTATCGGTTCAATACTAATCAATAGGCCATTCGTTCTCGGTCTTTGGTAGCAGAGAGCTTTGTGATTTTAACTTCAATCGATCTATTTTCGTAGCGAGACTAGAAATATGCTTATTAAACGCAGAGTAACCTAGTTTTAGCGATCTTTCGAACTTTGTACATATAAGATGGCGGAAAATAGTGAAATGAACTGAAACGAACGGAAATATGATATAATTATTATACAAGACGATAATACCATGACGTTTTTGAGGAATGGGTGTAGAAACCTTCAGTTTATTTGGCTGACGTCAGATAGACCTTTTTTATATTTTTTCTTGTTTCATTCATTAGACTGCGGCCATGCTGGGGCACCACCTTGAAGAATTTTTAGTCGAATGAACTAATCCCAGTACTTATTCTTTTGTTAAACCTGGTACTTAGTCTATCGGTCTCTTTTGCCGAGCCGATAAGTTACGGGGACATAAACACACCAACACCGGTTGTCAAGCAGTGATGGGACACACACACACACATACACACACATACACACACACACATGCATCGGATGGGCTTCTTTCAGTTTCCGTCTACCAAATTCGCTCACAAGGCTTTGGTCAGCCCGAGGCTTTAGTAAAAGACACTTGCCGAAGGTGCTACGTAGAAGGACTGA
>NC_069001.1:2903216-2906150 GCF_001194135.2 Octopus bimaculoides
GACACGGTGAGAAAAACCTTATAAGGTGAAGTGAATGTGATTTTGTGCCGTTCGTGCTTTCTCTAGAGGATTTGACGACGTACGTGAAACTTGAAATAGGAACTGAGAGCTCCTCTAAAAATATTGATGTCAAGAAATATTTTACACTCACGGTGTAGAGTTTAGTCAAAAATAAAGGAACGCGCGCACACACACACACACGCGCGCGCGCACACGCAGGATTTGAATTTTATTATAAAGATGTGCTCTAAGGCAGCGAGCTGGCAGAATCGTTAGTACGCTGGACGAAATGTTTAGTGGTATTTCGCCCGTCGCTACGTTCTGAGTTCAAATTCCGCCAAGGTCGACTTTGCCCTTCACCATTTCGGGGTCGATAAATTAAGTACCAGTGAAACACTGGCCTCGATGTAATCGACTAGGCCCCTCCCCCAAATTTCAGACCTTGTACCTATGATAGAAAGGATTTATATTGTATTGTGTGCAGGTTGGATGCAGGTGTACGACTGTGTGTGTGTGAGCATGTGTGTGTCTGCCTGTCTGTATGCATGTGTACGACTCTGTGTGTTGTGTGTGTGCATGTGTGCGCGTGTGTGTGTGCGCGTGTGTGTGTGCGTGTCTTCACCTATATGTACATGCTAATATTCACCACTAAATGCAGATCCAATGAGGTGGAGTTAATTCAAACCGTTTCAGTGTCTAAGCGGGAAATGCTCTCAAGCAGACGATACCACGTAACATTATACAGTATTTGGAAACCTTAGATAAACAGTAAGAAACAGGTTAGCTACAAGAAATGTTTGAGTTTGCTGTACCGCAGACATCTCAGTTTAACTTAGATTGTTTGCTATACGTCAATGACAGATGTGTTATCATTATAAGCAAGTTAATAGCTTCAGCTTGGCAAGGGTCGTAGCGCCTCTTTGCTTGCCGTATCGCGGAGTTGTAAAGTAGGTAAGTTCGTGGCGACCCAAGCGAGCTTCTTCACGGCTGGAGCATATTACGGTTAAAGTTTCCCTACGGTTCAATTCGGTGTACTTTAGTTCTGAATTCCGTTTATCTTTTAACCTTTATTAGTTTCAGTTACTGGATTCTAGCCACGCTGGAGCATCGACTTGAACGTGTCTAAGCCAAAAAAAAAAAAAAAAAAAAAAATCGGCACCGGTACTTATTTTCTTTTATTTTAAATCTAGCATTTATTCTATTGGTGTCTTTTGCCGAGCCGCTAATTTGCGGGACGTAAGCAAACCAACACTAGTTGTCATGCGATATAGCAGGATACATGTACAAAGACACATGCATACACACAGAGGCACACACACGTATATATATGTATGTATGGGTGCTGTTTTGGCGTGTGATCTACAACTTCAAGGGAGATTACTTTAGTTTAGTTTTTACTTTACGTTACAAAACCCGCGGCTGCCAAACTGTGATCTACACACTTATTTTAATTATTGTATTGTTTATTCTTGGTTTCTTATCATTATTTACCAAGGCATAAATGAAACAGGGCCTTATTATTTTTTAAATAGTTATTATTTAAAAAAAAAATACTCTCAATGTTAAGTATGTACAAAAGAATTTATTGTAAAAAATCTTTAGCCAACATCTTAAGGGATTTTAGAAATTGAAAAGTAAACTAAAAAGTGTGTGTGTCTGTGTGTGTATAAAATCAATAAACTTTAATTTAACTAAATCAATTTGGTTTCTTATTATAAGCCAGGATGTCATCAGGGAAGAACGTACAAAAAATTTATAACTGTATCTAACTGTATATATTATGTATTAATTTTAATGGTACTCTGTATTTTTCCTGTTTGATTATTTGATGTTTTCATTATGTTTCCAATATGATATATATAAATTTCTTCGTAAGTTATTCCCTGATGAAATTCTAGCTTATAATAATTAATCAAATTGATTTAATTAAATTAAACTTGATTGATTTTATATTATAAGCAACAAAATGAAACAATTGTAGGTGTTGCCACGTTTTTTTTTTCATTCTCTCTCTGTTTTTTTCTCTTATTACTTTCTGTTGAAGAGCGTAGGCTCGAAACGTAAAAGACTTCTTCATTTTTTCCCCTAGCGTCAGACTAATCAACTTGTTTGTCGCTCATACACCTGTCTTCGTCTTTTGTGTTTTCTATAAATTTCAACAATTAGATGCCATACATCGCTGGTCGACTGGAACAACTTGTAACAAAGCGTTTTGCTTAGGAACTCCATGCACCGCTCGGTCCGGGAATCGAACACATAACCTAGCGATCGTGAGTGCAACGCCCTAAACACAAGGCCACCTGCCTTCGCAACCATGTACATATATCTCATTAAGTACTCATATCGCTTTTCCTATTTCTCCTGTGTTCTTTTAATAGCTATGAAAACTACACGCGCGTGTACACACACTCACACACACACGTACACGGCCACACATATTCAAACACAGGCACAAACACACACACAAAAACGCACACAAGCACACACACAAAAACACACAGACATACGCGCACTTACACACACACACACACACACATAGCTACACATCCAAACATATACAAACATACGTACACTTACACACGCGCACACACACACACACACATACACACACACACAATACGCAAACACATACACACACAAACACACACACAAAAACACACACAAGCTCACACACAAAAACACACAGACATACGCGCACTTACACTCACTCTTTCTCTCTCACACACACACACACATAGCTACACATCCAAACACATACAAACATAATCACAGACACACACAGAGACATACGTACACTTACACACACAGAGACATACGTACACTTACACACACAGAGACATACGTACACTTACACACACACATACATGCACAATACGCAAACACCCCACACACACCCACGCGCGCACGCGCACACACACAAAGTTTATTTCTTGC
>NC_069001.1:2907885-2910972 GCF_001194135.2 Octopus bimaculoides
ATATATATATATATATATATATATATATACATGTGTGTGTGTGTATTGATATGTGCGTGTGTGTATGTATGTGTGTGTGTGTATGTATATGTCCCGGTGGTGTTTGATCAGAGGTTAAGGACAGATGAGAATTAATTCTGTAATACAATCATTCTATTGTTCCAGTCCCAAGTCGAATTCCAGCTGTTGGCGAATTTGTTCCTAAGTTTTTATCTCGACGTAAAATTAACGAAGCGAATAACATCTAACTTCCTCCTTGATCTCTGACATCATCTGACAAACGCTAACCAAGATGGCGTGAATCAGCCGAGCTTTTACCTGCTGGAAATAGCAACCTCAATTTTTTAAAAATCAGATCCCAATGGTGGATGTTCAAGAACCAAATGAATGGCAGGTTTTTAATCTCGGGATCATCTTGATTCCAAAAAGGTATAATATGACTGTGTAGAACGAATATAGACAGAGAAACAGAGGTTCCGGACAGACAGAATTTTGCGTTTGTTATTATAGATGCAGGCCAAAGTAAACGGATAACGAGATGGATACACATTACCACATTTTTATTAACAATTAGGAAAGGGCAGAGAATGCCGGAAAGATCATCTACACGGTTTATATATGCATAGTCACCTATGCATACCAGCCTCGCCTCTCCATGCCACTGACGTTGTCCAAGGGAAAGGCAAAGGGGCCGATACAGCTTGATACCAGTGACGTCGCAAATTCTATAGTTAAGTGACCTGGAGCAACATGAAATAAAGTGTCTTGCTCAAGAACACAACATACAGCCCGGTCTGGGAATCAAACTCACTACCTCACGACACTCTAACCACTGAGCCATGTGCCTTCACATACATACATACATACATACATACATATATATACATATACACTTAAATACATACTATCACACATACATTTTCATATACATGCGTACACACACACACATATACTTACATACATACATGCATACACACATGATGTGCACGTTGTATCGATTCTGGAAAGACAGAAGTCAAAATCAACCTGAGCGGGATTTGATCTTTGAAACGTTAAGGGAGGTCTGTAATTAAATACTACAAGGCACTTATTGTATATTGAATACGGTGTTCTGTCGCCTTCTCCTGTTTCATCAGAGGCAGAGGTGGAGTTAGGGGAGGAGGAGGAGGAGGAGAAGAAGAAGAAGAAGAAGAAGAAGAAGAAGAAGAAGAAGAAGAAGAAGATGGAGGTGATGATGATGGAGGTAATGATGATGATAAAGGTGTAAGAGGCGGAGGAGGAGAAGAGACAAAAGGAGAAAAAAGAGACAAAAAAGAAAAAAAAAAAGAATAACAAAAAATAAATGTGAAAGATAGGAAGAAAAAGAAGAAAAGAAAGAAGGAAAGTACAAAAAAGACAGAGAGAAAACTAGAAAGGATGAAGAAAAACGAGAAAGGGAAAGAGAGAAAGATAGAATGAGAAAAAAAGATAGAATGAGAGAGAAAGATAGAATGAGAGAGAAAGATAGAAAGGAAGGAAGAAGGAAACTACAAAGAGAGAGACAGATAAAAAGAAAAAGAAATGAAAGGAAGAGAGCGGGAGGAAAGAGAAAGAGGAAAAAAGAATGAGAGAAAGAGAGAGGAAGGGAGGGAGAGAGAGAGCAAGCTATGACGAAATTAAAAGCAAAAAGAAAAAGAAGATAAAAATTATATCATTGAAGAGTTGATGTGTAGACAAACAGCAGATCACTTTGATGATATTATTGAAAGAGAAATTTCCTGTTATTATAAGAAATAAGAAATATAAAATTCAGAAGAGAAATGGAGAGAAAAAGATTAAAAAACATGGCGACATGGCGATTTTTTTTTTATAACGTGAGCTTCTGGTCACGTGGTATTATTATACTTTCACAGTTGATTTGGGTGGCGAAAGGGCAAATTTTTTTACCCTTACCCCCTAATATTTTCTTAACATATATCCTAACCCGCTTTCGAAATTCATTACCATCATCATCATTAAGCTTTGGATATTTTTTTTTTCCTTTTTCTTCTCATTATTCAATCATTTAATTCCAGTCTCTAACATTTAAGCCAGTTAATGAAAGAGCGGGTGGAGGTTGCGAGGCGAGGAGGGTGGGAGTTAATGGTCCCAAATACAGAGAAAGAATAACAGGATGCGCCGTTGTCATCGTCGTCGTCATCGTCGTCATCATCATCATCATCATCGTTATCGGTTTTTGATTTAGGGTACAAGACTAGTAATTCTTGAAAAGAGCGCTTACTCGATTCCATTAGCCCAGTACATGACTGGTACTTTATTTTATCAAATAATAATAATAATAATAAAGTTCACCTCTACAGCAATAATTGAACTTCAGTTTGGAAGGAGTTGGAAGGCAAGATATTTCTTCTTACTTTACGTTCTGAGTTCAAATTCCGCTGAGGTTGACTTTGCCTTTCATCCTTTCGGGGTCGATGAAATAAGTACCAGTGGAACACTAGGGTCAATGCAATCGACTAGTCCCCCCCCCAAAAAAAAAAACTTTGTGCCTACAGTAGAAAGGGTTATTATTATTAGTTTTTCTTCTTGCAGTTTAGTTTCCATTTCTTGCCGAGTGTCTTTTGTATGGCCAACAAGTAGAGAGATTCAGCAGTAAAGGAAGACCCCCCAGCTCAGGTATAAGGATAGGCTGAAGTAATAATCACTGAAATTCCTACAGCTTAATGTAACATGTTGGGAAAGTAATTGCTTAGATCGATCTGAATGGCATAAAATGTGTCACGATGCTTCCAAACAATTTGTGCCGAAGAAACAGAACAATAAAAGAACTATATCCTGTAATCAACAGACATATTTGCTCAATCCAGCGTCTCCACTTTGACTTCATAGCAAAATCCATTCCTGGACTCAAATTACATTCAACACATCCATCACAAAGAGATGCAGCTTCTGTTTTTTTTAATCTCCTTTTTTTTAATCCTCTCCTTCAGACACTTCATCGTAGAAGTCGATGGAAGTGAACATCATCGTCATCATCATCATCATCATAATTATCATCATTATTATTATTATTATTATTCTGCCGAGGTCGATTTTGCCTTTCATCCT
>NC_069001.1:2913233-2917634 GCF_001194135.2 Octopus bimaculoides
TATATGGGGCGGGGCGCAATGACCCAGTGGGTAGGGCAGCGGACTCGCGGACGTGGGTTCGCGGTTCCGATTCCCAAACCGGGCGGTGTGAGTGTTTATTGAGCGAAAAATACTTAAAGCTCCACAAGGCTCCGGCGGCGGGAGGGGGGGGGGCTGCTGTAATCTTTCACCACAACTTTCTCTCATGAGTAAAAGAGAATGCAACAAATTAGAGAAAAATCCGTGTAAACCACGGTTTTTCCCGGTTTGTCCATTTACGCTTGAGTACTGGACAAAATATTATAGTGCAATGACCATCGTTTGATAAAAATCGGTTGAGAACTGTGGAAATGTATGCGTTAATCAATATACACACACATACTGTGATTTATATATACTAGATATATGGATGTATATATTTATGTGTGTGTATGTACACATGTATGTATGTACATATCTCAAAGGAACAATTCACCGCACGTCTCTTCGTGCAATTCCCCCTCACATACGATGAAACAAAACAATTCTTTACAACTATTACCCCCACCTCTGTCCTCTCTATTATTTTACAACGTAAATATTTGTGTTTCCTTTTCTGTATTTTTTTGTACACATTATGTACAGTATAACGTAGTAATACAGCTAGTATCGCCGTCTATTTGCTCTCTTTCTTTTTTTTAATTGTTGTACCCCCGTATGACCACACCCCAAAAGCATGGTAGTTGTGAATGATAAAAAAGCATATATAAAAGCACATATGTGTGTGTGTGTGTGTGTGTGTGTGTGAATGCATGCGTACATGTGTGTGTGTGTGAATGCTTGTGTGCATGTGTGTGTACGTATGTATGTGTATATATATATATATATATATATATATATATGTAGGTATATATGAATGTACCCACCCCCCACACACACACACACAAGAGTATATTCTCAAGGCACCCATCTAAATAAACCTCGACGCAAGCAAAAATCAGTTCATAAAATGAAGAGTTTGCACCTCATAGTAAATGGTGCAATTACAAACGTATTAATTTCCACAACTATGCGAAACACATCCACATAGGCGTGTAAGTAAACAAATTAAGAAACAAGTGTTGACGCCAGTTATAACGTTCTGCGTTTCTGGAAACGTGAATTAACCCGTCTCTGCTTGTTTGATATGAGGCGAACAACCAATATCTCTAGGCCTTGACAGTGTGGTGTTTCGTGCAGTGCGTAAGGAATTGTACCTCTGTAAACCTCTTATCTGCACATCTTCAGACGTGGACAGGAGCATTTGCAATATATTATTACTTGACCAAAAGTTTGGAACATAAAACTGTAAAATTTTTTCTTCTAGATATTTTTCTTCTAGACATTTGAAATCATTAGTATTAATACAATGATCACTTTTGGCGATCTGGTAGAATCGTTATCCCGCCGGGCAAAAGGCTTGGCGGCATTTAATCTGCCGTTACGTTCTGAGTTCAGATTCTGTCGAGGTCGATTTTGCCTTTCTTCCTTTTGGGGATCGATGAAATAAGTCCCAGTTACGCAATGATCTTTCAACTAGACCCTTCCCCTAAAAATTTGAAGGCCTTGTCCCTAGAGTAGAAATAAGAATTATTATTATTAATATAACTATTACTTGAGGCGAGCTGGCCGAATCGTTAGCATACAGGGCAAAAAGCAAGCGGCATTTCGTCCGTCTTTACGTTCTGAGTTCAAATTCTGCCGAGGTCGACTTTGCCTTTTGTCCTTTCGAGGTTGATAAAATAAATAACAAATGAGTAGTGATATCGATGTAATCGACTAGCTCCCGCCCCTCGCAAAAATTAAAAACCTTGTGCCTATTATAGAAATAATAATTATTATTATCCATCATCCCACTCTCGAGGTTTGTGGAACATTGATTTTGAGTTGCGTAACACCAAAGTTTTTTGAATTAAATTCTGAATTATTCATAAAGAAGTACAAAAATGTTCACGTTGGTCTTTCATATTATCCCAACTTTACTTAGATTGTCACGTAATTCTGTTGCTAGGAAGTCCGGCATTTAAAAGTTTATTATGTTCAAACATATGCAAACACACATATATACATATATTGATTTCACATTTTTGCACAAAGCCAGCAATTTCGGGACAGAGGATAATAAGTTTATTATATCGATCCCAAGGCTCAACTGACGGTTATTTTATCGAACCCAATCTCGGCGGAATTTGAACTCAGAACGTAAAGACGAGCGAAATGCGGTTCAGTATTTTGCCAAACGTGTTAACAATTTATTTCTTTATTGCCCACAGGGGGCTAAACATAGAGGGGACAAATAAGGACAGACAAAGGGATTAAGTCGATTACGTCGACTCCAGTACGTAATTGGTACTTATTTAATTGACCCCGAAAGGAGGAAAGGCAAAGCCGACCTCACCGGAATTTGAACTCAGACGAAATACCGCTAAGCGTTTCGCCCAGGCGTGCTAACGTTTCTGCCAGCTCGCCACAAATATTAACTAACGAATTACACGCACACTCACATTCACGCATATTTTAATCGTAAATTTAACTGTCACTAGAAGTAAAGTAGGGATTAAATCCCACTTCATTTGTGGTTTATTAAAGCGACTACTTTGAGTGCCTGTCGACGACTTCAAACGCCTACGCTGTGTGCTACACTGCTGTATATGAACGAGTCAACAATTTTATTTTACTGGTTCATCTACAAAAAGGAAATGCTTCCAAACTTTTGATTATCTATCTATGTGTATATATATATATATATATATATATATATATATATATATCTGTTTATGTGTGTATATATATATATATATAAAACATAAATTCAAAACAGAACACAAAGGATATCGCGGTACACGTGTTTCCAGCTTATATTATTATTACTATTATTAATACAATTATTACGGTGGAATTTGAACTCAGAACGTAGTGACAGACGAAACACGGAGAAACACTTCACCCGGCGTGCTAACGTTTCTGCCAGCTCGCCGCCTATCGCTCTGGCTACCTATTTATCTATTGATATATATTTCTATAAATATATATATGTCAATTCATCCACCAACCCATCCGTTTATCTATTTTTGCCTGTCTGTAGCTATCACTACGCACGAGGAAGAACAAAAGCTAAAACCCTTATTACACACACACACACACACACACACACACACACACACACATACACACTCCCTTCGTTCCCCTTAAAAAACAATAACCAATTGTAAATGAACCTATCTTTCACCAGATGTTAAAACGTGGATTATATTTCTTCTTCCGCGTGTGTTCCTTTGTACATTGTTAAAAAAATACGTAAGAGACAGCATACAAGCAATGGCGCTTCTGTTTGGCGTTAACAAGCTTCGTATCTTTAATGAAAGACTTCAGAGACATTTGCCACTGAAACCTTTGTGCTCCATTGACCATTCTTTGTGTTTTGTTAATAGTTTGGGACAAATTATTTTTCCACATATTTTACAGCGGTAAGGGTCTCCCCCCCCCCCAGCTCCTATATTGTGTAATTCTTTTTAAGTGAAGATATCAGGTTTCGTAGAGAACCGTCATCGTCATCATCATCATCATCATCTTAGGGTCTTCATTATAAATATCATGTAATAGATTTGACTATGTGATTATATAGATGTAAGAAATACGTTAAGGTGGCGAGCTGGTAGAATTGTTAACTCGTCAGAAAACTGCTTAGTAGTTTGTTTTTTTCTTTCTAGATCTTTACGTTCAAATCCCGCCGAGGTCAACTTTGTATTTCGTTCCTTTGGGGGTTGATAAAATAAAGTACGAGTCAAGCACTGGAGTCGATGAAATCGACTAACCCTCTCCACACAAAATTTCAGGCATCCTGCTTTTTGTAGAAAGGACTATTAAAGTATTTGAGATAAGACGGTGGACTGACAGAACTGGTAGAGCATCGTACAGAATGCTTAGCAGCGTTTCTTTTGGCCCTTTATGTTAAAAAACCAGGCTTAAGCCTCCACCCACCTCCAAATAAATAAATAAATGTGCTACAGAGAATAGCGGTTTTCAGCTGTACATTGTTGTTGCAAAGTCATTGTGTTTTAATTAAAGAAAGTATGCAGAATACTTTTTCAAGAAATTGGCCATCAAATGTGTGTGTCCTCAAATCTCCGGGGCAACGCCGGGTATCTTGTTAGCCTACAATAACATTGTAATAATAATTGCCACCGCGAAAATCGTTTCATCAACGATAGAAGAAGAAAAAGTTTACGAAACGAAAATGAGTTTCAGATATTTAATGTTTTCCAGACAGAATATAATGGACTAATGAGGAAATACAAAATATTCCCCGCCAAAACCCTTGAACATCAGAATTAAAAAGGCACTTAGACGTGTTTTCAACAATACACACACACACACACACACACACACACACACACACACACA
>NC_069001.1:2919810-2922088 GCF_001194135.2 Octopus bimaculoides
CATTACCACCACCACCATGTACTCACCACCAGCGACACCATCACCACCAGCAGCACTACTAGCACCAGCACCACCACCACCACCACCACCAAAAACAACACCACAAACAAAAAAGCAGACCATTTTATATCTCACCTTGAAGGTTATCTCCATGAAATCCATTGAAGGAGAAATCTTCACCATGAACGAAAGATATTTAAAAAAATCCCACTTAAGTTATGCAAAATCAAAACTGAAGACGTTAACCACTTGAGAAAAAGTCTTCTTTTTATTACATCTCCGTGGTGCAGGGTTGACAGAGTCTTGAGTACTAATTGTGAGAAAGTGTCCTCAGGGTATTGTTTCTCCGTGATGCATGATTTGCATGGCCTTCAGTACCAATTGTGAGAAAATTACCTCGGGATATTACTTGTCCATGATTTAGAGGTGACAGAGTCATCTGAAATGAAACAAGAAATAAAGATAGAAATAACTAATAAAGATGAATATTCTTTTACTGGTTTATCAAACGAAAGTGAATACCCTTGACTCCTTTTAGAGGCAATAGGAGCTGTTGGATAGGAGGGATGGATGTGGCCTAAAGACGGAGACCTCTACCAAGAAATTGCTCAGTCAGGGATACAGTAGACGATGCTCAAGGTGCTGCGCAGTGGAAGTGAACCGGAAATCACGTGGTTGAAAAGCGAACTTCTAAACCACAGTCGTGTATACCAATGTATGTATAAAAAGAGTTTATGGGCCTCACAAAACCAGGAAATGTTGTTTCAATTATCTTTACAGCGAACACGCTTCTACACCTAAAGCCAAATCTTTTGCGAAAATACCTTTTTCTTCAAATCTACGAATCTTTCACAAAAATTCTATAAAAATTGATACTTTTTCCTCAACCCAAATTTTACAGTCTTGTAATTGCTTTTACCCGATTCATGCCCACTGGAACGAATAATTCTCTTCTAAAGAACTTATTTAATTCACTACAGTGAAAACTAGCACAGTTTCAAAATCATATATTGGATTAACTTCAGTTTCTTTCAAATTAGGTTAGAATCAACATCCGTAGGTTTTTTTTTAGCCATCATTTTTTGGAAGCGCCGGCACTATGTCTAAATATATTTCTAATCTTATGTCTAATAACACAAATTTTGACGCCAAACCTTATCATTCAAACAAACGGTGTCTACTTTGCATGTCTGAAACATACAAAATATTTTTTTCCAGCCCCACCCTTTTGAATCGACATTCAGAACTGGTGTCCCCTTGCCTGCATAAACATTTTATATCGCCCGAATATTTTAAACCATTTCTCTGACATAAGAGTTGAACTCAAGTCAATGAAAGTTACTCATCTTTCCAATCAATCTCTTCTCGGAAAATTACGTTCTATCCATGGACGTTTTACCATAGGAAGACCACGCTTTATTTAACTGGTTCCTTTCAACTCAACCGCTTTCCAAATATTTAAACCAATCGCATTAAACCTTAAATGCGAAATCGCAATACATTACCTCATGTTGAATGCCGCATCGATTCACAGTTTAAATCCTTCTTTCTGTCCATTTCTAATTTATAAATTTCTAACTTATTTCTTTGCTACCCTGTTCTGCAATCCTTTACAGTATCATATACGCAATATAGTTTTAAAAAATTTACTTAACACAATTCGAAAGATCAAAGCAATGTTATTGAAATCCTAAATATTTTAATTTCACATCATACATACATACATACACACATACATACATAATACATATATATACACTTACATACATACATACATACATATATATATATATATATATATATATATATATAGTTATATACATATATATACATGCAAACATATATATATGTATATATATATATATGAATACATATATATATGCATATACATATATATCTATATGTGTATATATATATATATGCATATACATAAATATATATGCATATATATATATGCATATTTATATGCATATACATACATATATATATATATATATATATATATATAGCACTTGCATATACTTAAAATATGTTTGCATACATGCACATACACACACACTCACACACACATGCACGCATACATACAGATATGCTTGTATACATATATATATATACATTCATACACGCATATACATACACTCACATGCACACATACATACAGATATACGTACATGCATACACACACATACATATATGTACATATACAAACATAATACACATACATATCTATAGAACTACCTACTTGATGTTTAATTTCCAATGTAAGTGCCTTGTTTCT
>NC_069001.1:2922138-2922781 GCF_001194135.2 Octopus bimaculoides
ACATGCATACATACATACATACATACATACACACATACATGCATACATACATACATACATACATACATACATACATGCATACATACATACATGCATACATACATACATACATACATACATACTTACATACATACATGCATACATACATACATACATACATACATACATACATACATACATGCATACATACATACATACATACATGCATACATACATACATACATACATACATGCATACATACATACATACATACATACATACACTCGTGACTAATTATAGAATACTGTTGTCATTAAATCTTACATACATAAATATATATACACTCCTGAGTAATTATAGAACTGTGTTGCTATTAAATCGTATATACATCAACGAAATCTCTTATTAAGAAGGAGTTTGGTGTTCTAAGCTTTTAATTAGCCATCTTTAACGTGAGTAATGGTTTGAGAGAAATATTTAGTCAGAGGTGGTGGCAGCGGTGGCGGTGGTAGTGGTAACGGTGGTGGTGGTGGTGTGGATAGCAGTGTTTGACTTTAAAATGGTGAGGATGATGATGATGGTGGTGGTCGTGGTAGTGGTGGTGGTGGTGGCGGCGGTGGCGGTGGTGGTGATCGTCGTGGCAATAGTGTTTGACTTCAAAAT
>NC_069001.1:2925230-2926340 GCF_001194135.2 Octopus bimaculoides
TGTGTGTGTGTGTGTGTGTGTGTGTGTGTGTGTTTATATGTGGGTTAGTTTCAACGGTCTATAATAATCCGTTCTACTAAAAGCACAAAGCCTGAATTTTTTCGGGGAGAAGGACAGTCGATAACATCGATCCCCGGATTCAAATGGCACTTATTTTATCGACCCCGAAAGGACGAAAAACAAAGTCGACCTCGGCGGAAATTGAACTCAGAGCATAAAGACGGACGAAATGCCACAAAACAATTTGTCCGGCGTACTAACGACTCTGGAAGCTTGCCGCCTTGAACGGTCTATAAATAGAAGTTCTTAGAAGCAGGGCCGGCTCAAGGTACCGGCATCTCGAGCAGTAATCCATAGCGCCATGTGGTTGGGGGCGCAAACGAGGGCGTGACAACGACAAGGAAATTCCCACGACCGTCAGCTTGTACACGCCGATGATCAGCTTGCCCGGGGCGCCAGCAACCCAAAGGCCGGCCCTGCCTAGAAAAGAATATGAAAGCTTATTGTGTGATTTCTTATAGGAAAGACTATATCAACATTTATAACAATGTTGTATTTGTAATATATGAGGTATCAAGGGTTGGTTTCTGGTGGAAATGTTCGGGCTATGCTTGAAGTGATCCATGTAGTAGCTTCCCCGTTACGTACTCCATTAGCTTACTGCTGTTTCTGCTACATGATGCAGTACACTCAAATGACTTCGTTTTTGAAGCTCTGGGGAAGCTATAAGCTGAATGCACAAGCACTCTTCTCTGAGTGCACTGCATCTTATAGTGGAAACAGCTGTAAGCTAATGAAATTCATTGCATAATTCTCGGTTCCTTTGTCATTTATTTGATTTCACACTTTGTACTTGACAAACACTTCGTTCTGAAGCATATTGAGAATTATAACACCAGGTTATTAATATCCTTATGTCTATATATACGAAGGGGTGCTGAAAAGTTCCTGGCTTTGGGTAAAAGAAAGAAAAAATAGAGGAGGATCAGTTAATTATGATTTTATTCAACATATTCCCTTCTCGGATTCACAAACTTATCGTAGCCGTTCTTCAGTTTTCTTAAGCCCCGTAAAAGAACTCAGAAGGCTGAGCCTCCAGCCAGGCCTTTC
>NC_069001.1:2928367-2930651 GCF_001194135.2 Octopus bimaculoides
ATATATATATATATATATATATATTTATATTTATATATATATTCATGCTCACTCGCGCATGTACATTTATAATATATTGTATGTGTGCGCGCGTGCGCGTGAGTTACGTATTTATAAATCTTTCGGAATATCGAGAAACTAAATCTCGCTCACCACGGACTGATGTTATGGAAGGAAAGAGCGATAAAAACAAAATACAACGGAATAATAATATCTCATTTATCATAGTGTCCTTCCGTAAAACCATCCCTTTCTATCTAGCAGGTGTTTTTTAAGCTCATCCCATTGTCGTGCCAGCGTATGCTAACTTTGGTATAAGCTTGCTTAGTGTATGAGAGAACCGACCGTATTACACTGTACCGTTTGTTATACCTGGGTATTTTTCCATCGACCTTTTCCTAAATTATGATACTAGTCTTTGTATAATTATACATACACATGCACGCACACATACACACACGTAAACACACACGCACACACAAACACACGAAGCTGGCTAATTGAACTACGGGTATAATTCATTTTTGGCCGCTGAGTGAACAGGGGCAATGTGAAATGAAGCATCTTGCTCAAGGACACAATACGCTGCTAGGAATCGAACTCATGACTTTACAGTCGTTAGTTGAATACTCCTAACCACTAAGCCATATGCCTTCACGTGACCGATCTAATATTAATGAAAACAGAGATCAGTATCTATAGTGATAACAGAGATCACTGTATCTAGTCACACTAGATACAGCAAACACTAGAAACACTCCATAGCAATGCCACGGCATCAATTGTTCCTTTTATTATTTCTTCACTTGTAAGCTTTCTCAACCTAAAATATCATGGAACGTGAATACACGGCTCAGTGAACAATTCATACGACCCGATCTGTTCACCGATCTTTTCCATGTTACTAAATACTGCAGTTAGTGAACATATTAACCACAATAGAAACTGGAAACACTCCCTAGCAATGTCACAGCATCATTCGATTTCTTCACTCACAAACCTCATTCTTCCCGGATTAGCACACTTTCTATTATTATTCTTTCGCTTTCTTCCTTCCATTCGACCTTTCTTTATCCTATTCATACTCGGTTCCTTTCTTACTTTTCCATTGTTTCTTTAATTTTTTTTTATCTCGTTCTTTATTTCGCTTTTACTAGTTTCTTTTCTCGTTTTCATTTTTCCTTCATTTCTTTCTTTTAATTTGTCATATCTCTTTTTTGTGTTTGTTTTTTTAATTATTTCCCCCTTTTTATACGTTTTCTTCTTTATTCTCCTACCAGCACCGCCATCGCCAGTGCCACCCCAATTCCTTCTCATTATCTCCTCACCCTGCACTCTATCCACCCCTCCCCCCACATCTCCACCCGTTCCCCCACCCGTCACCCACTCCCCACCGCCACCATTGTTGTCATACTTTCAAGGAATAATCTCTTAAGACTATTTGTGAATTCTTATGAAGGTCTGTCACACTGCTAAAGACTCCCGGTTCTTCCAGCCTGCATACATGCACACGCACACACACGTACGTACATACATACATGCATACATACATGCATGCATATATACATGCATATATATATGCATATATATATGCATGCATGCGTACATACACATAAGTTGAAAAATACACACACGTAAAGACGCACTGAAATATGTCCACATGCATACATACATACATTTTCTCTCTCTCTCTCCCTATATATATATATATATATATATATATATATATATATATATATATATATATATATATATATATATATATATATGTACACATGTGTGTATACATATATGTGTGTGTATATATACACATACATATATATACACACAGACACAATAATTCAGCTTTCTTTTATTTGCTTTCCTCTCTCCCTCCCTTTCTCCCTTCTCCTTTTTCCATCTTTATACGTCATTCTTCCCTCGTCGCCTCCTCTTTCTCTCTCACTCCACTCCGTTATATTTGTCTATTGCTCATACTCACTCTTATGTTTCCCTCTCTCCTCTTCTCTTTCTCTCCCTTTCCGTCTCTCTCTCTTTCTCTCTACCCCTTCCTCTGCCCTCCACTCGCACCAGAGAAAAACTAATCCTTTAAAACTATTTGCAGATTCTTGTGAAGGTCTTAACTGTTGATAAGGACCTGGTCATTAGCTCAGGTTGTATACACATACATGCACAGGTATGTGTGTGTGTACGTGTGAACGTATCCATGCATGTATGTGTGTGCGTATGTGTGGGTATATATATATATATATATATATGCGTATATCTATGTGTATGTGTCTAT
>NC_069001.1:2935282-2936516 GCF_001194135.2 Octopus bimaculoides
AAAAAAAAAAAAAAAAAAAAAAAAAAAAAACCAGTGATAATAATAATTGCAATTGAAGTACGCATTGTCGACATGCAGAGAAGTACCATCCTATATTCTGCAAGAATCCTGAAGAAGATTCTTGTGATTCGAGATTTGTCATGAAACCTCAAGATAAAATCCCTGCTAATTAAATTAGCATGTACTAGCTTAATAATAATAATAATAATAATAATAATAATAATAACAACAACAACAAGAGCACTCAGAGAGCGCAAGCCTCCACCAACGTCCAATTTTCTTTGATTACTTTTTTTGATCCAGCAGACACTTCCCCATAACCATTCGATGTTTGAAAACTAGTTTTATAGAAACTTTTTTCTAAATTCTTATTTTCACACATTAACTTGTGTAGGTTGTACTAAGTAAAGTGTTAGGAAAAGAAACCTTGCTGTTCTTTATTATTATTATTATTTTATATTTTTTTTTGCAATACATACCAGTACATACATCTAAAGCAAAATTTTTTCAGGGGCTCTCGGACTTTTTTTTCAGGATCCTCAATTCACTATTTTATTGCGTGGACCACCCCTAAAAATTCTAATGGACCCTCAGGGGCCGTGTGGACTCCGGTTGAGAACCACTGGTTTAAACTGTTTCAGCCACTGATTGACATTAAGGAGTAGTTATTATCTCTTTGCGTTCCCGTGGCGTAGAGCCGCTGCGTCACTTTACGCAGTGCCTATGTACCAACTCAGCCCCTTAAAAGACAGGACAAGGACCGCTTCTCTCAGACATTAGATAAGACACTGACTAAAATACTCAGAAAGCAACGAACCTGTACAAATGCTACAAGGCATCCACTGCAATGTCGTTACAGATCCGCAACTCAACCCACCTTTGAATTGATGCTTTTTTTTTTCGTCTTTTTATCGACCACGAAAGGATAGAAAGCAAAACTGATTCCTGCGGGAATTAAACTCTGATCCCAAAGAAAGAGAGAATCAGAATAAATACTGTGATGTATTCTGTCCGCCGATTTAATGACTCTACCAATTCGTCCGTTCGATTTTTTCTCTTTCTCGCACAAAATATTTTATTGCACTTTGCAAACGTTTTGCGAATCTACGAAATTTTGTCATCTCCAGTCTTCTCACTAACGTGAAAATATAAGCTCTGCATAGACAAAAAGCATTTATCAGAATGATATATATGCGAGTAAGAACACACTCACATCTTCTTGTACAATCGGCTA
>NC_069001.1:2936738-2937323 GCF_001194135.2 Octopus bimaculoides
CACCAATAATGGTGCTTTCATACCGATGGGCTTGGTAAAAATTATTAATTGTTAATCGATATATTAATTAATAAATTGGTAATCCTTTACCCTTTTAATTTGTATATATATATATATGTGTGTGTGTGTGTGTGTGTGTGTGTGTGTGTGTATGCGTAAATGTACTCCTGCTTCGAGTTCTATTTTCTGTTTGTGTCACCAAGCTATCTCTCTCTCTCTCTCTCTCTCTCTCTCTCTATCTATCTATCTATCCATCAGTTTGTCTGTCTGTTTGTCTATTATATGTGTGTGTATGTGTGTGATTGTGTGCGTGCGTATATATGTGTATGTATGTGTACGTATGTTCATATTTGTGTGTACAGATGTATGAGCACACACACACACACACACACACACACACACACATACACATACACATTCTATGCGTGTTCATTGTTGTGTGTAATAGGCTTCTGTTGGTAGATCAAGGTGAATAGTTTGGAGGAATTGAACGGAGCTGGGTTCGCGCGAGTATCAAAGTAATGATTCCGAGAAGAAAACACACAGAGACACGTAAAAAAAAAAAGAAATAAAAAAAAAAGGGAA
>NC_069001.1:2940261-2940655 GCF_001194135.2 Octopus bimaculoides
TATGTATGTATGTATGTATGTATGTATGTATGTACGTATGTATGTACGTATGTATGTATGTATGTATGTACGCATGTATGTACACATACATAAATAACCCCCCCCCCCCATACACTTATACACAGACAGATAACTATTTATCTTCCGGTAGTCACTCACGTGTTGATGTAAGGAAGAATTAAAGCTGCAGGCAATGTATATATACAATATGTAATGTACGTGTACATATAAGTGTGTGTGTATGTGTGTGTGTGTGTGTGTGTTTGTACGTATATATGTGTGTGTGTGTGTGTATGTGTATTCTAATGCAACATCGAGTTGTTAACAATTAACTGTTGTGTTCTCTTCGTCGAGTTCTCTTCTGTTGACTGATTTACCTCGAGGTAGTTAAGGT
>NC_069001.1:2940886-2942290 GCF_001194135.2 Octopus bimaculoides
ACACACACACACACACACACACACACACACACACACACACACACACACACACACATACATACATACATACATACATACATACATACATACATACATACATAGCCAACCAGACTGACAGACAGTTACCTAGAAACAGTTGTAGTTTGACATATTGAGGGAAGAAATATTTCGATCAAATCCGTTTCATTATGGATGACATCACACTGATAGCATTGTGGACATCTAGTCTAGAGGTCAGTGGTTCGCAACCGTTATCGGCGCTGTGGTGTCTGTGACCAATATCCGTGGCACTCATCCGCCTAGCGTTAAACAGTCGCAACGATAAAGAACAGTCTACCAAGCCGTGTATAGGGACCACAGTGAAGTACAGTCTACCTGGCTGGAAAATGTCGAAGGCTGTCTTTTATCTTTTCATCCAAAAAAAGGGTTTTTCAATCCAATATTTACCTGATGTAATTTATAGCTTTATGTGCTTAGAGATGCAATTCCCAAAACGAGTTCTACCACGTTCTCTCGAAAGTTTATAAATTCTATTACGTCAACAATATCTATCTATCTATCTATCTATCTATCTATCTATCTATCTATCTATCTATCTATCTATATGCATGTATGTATGTATGTATATAAGTGTGTGTGTGTGAGACAGGCTTCTACACAGTTTCCGTCTACTAAATTCGACGAAATACCACTAAGCATCTCGTCCGGCGTGCAAAAACGATTCTGCCAGCTCGCCACCTTAATGATTTATTTATAATGATCAAAAGCTCATTCAGCCTGCATTAAATCGACATTGTCTGAACAGGTGCACAGTCTACCAACGAGTCAGGTGTCGAAGTGAAAGTGGAGCAAAGTAAGGTTTAGTGCTTTCGCTCAAGAACAGAACGCACCACCCGGTCTAGGAATTGAAACCACGATCTCGCGATACTAGCCATGCGTATAATAATAATAATAATAATAATAATAATAATAATAATAATAATAATAATAATAATAATAATAATAATAATAATAGGCGCAGGAGTGGCTGTGTGGTAAATAGCTTGCCTACCAACCACATGGTTCTGGGTTCACTGCGTGACACCTTGGGCAAGTGTCTTGTACTATAGCCTCGGGCCGACTAAAGCCTTGTGAGTGGATTTGGTAGACGGAAACTGGAAGAAGCCCGTCGTATATATGTATATATCTATATATATAAAAATGAGAATGTGTGTCTGTCTGTCTGTCTGTGTGAATCCCTAAAACTCGAGAACTACGCAACCAATTTCATTCAAATTTTACACATGCCTTACTTAGGGTTCCAGTTGTGTTTTAGTCAAAAAAAATTATTAACTTCTTGCAGAGTTCGAGCACACGGCAACATAATATCTCCTTCACTATTTAAGTATTACGTGTCAAAAGTGA
>NC_069001.1:2943780-2947247 GCF_001194135.2 Octopus bimaculoides
TAATAATAATAATAATAATAATAATAATAATAATAATAATAATAATAATAATAATAATCCTTCCTAGGGTAGGCCTAGTGCCATGCATCCTCACGTCAGAGAATAGGGGATCGATTAATGCTTTGTATCGTTGCTGACCCCACTTTATGGAATAGTTGATAAGCTATCAAGTCCCATGATGTAAATTTCTAAAATAAAATTAAAAAGTGTCTCATTAATAAAAAAAGAAAATCTCGATTTAATAAACCATAATTGTTTCGATTTTTGTGTCATTACCGCTTTTTTTTAATAAAAAGGAAAAAAAAAAGACATTTAAGGAAATTTAATGAAAACGCTTAACGAAATTAATAAAGTACAGTAAAAATTCAGTCATTTTATATTGATAAAGACGCAATATCGATCTCTTTGGCTAGCAACATGGATACACCTCTCCACCAGGTCAATATTGACCACTCTCCTGATCCTTGGTTTAGGGAGAGAGAGGTGGAGAGAGAGAGAGTGTGTGTGTGCGTGTGTTGCTGTTGAAGGCATGACCTCATTGTATGATGGTTTTGGAAACGTGTTGTTCGTGAAAACAACGAAGGTTTGGCGCGAGGTGTGTAGGGTGTCTATGGTTGACATCGATGCGAGCAACAAGAGGGTAAAATGGAGACTCCTTAAAGTGCAACACGTATTGCAAATTAAATAGGTTATTTCATACAAACACTGCAATACCCGCTCCACATACACCATGAAGCAATTTTGAGGAATGCAATGTCGTCTGCAAAGTTGCAAACGAAACGCCGAAATTAATATCAAAATGTCCATCATTCTCAAAGGGCCAAGATTTAAAGGTGAGACTAATGCTACGAACTAGCAGAATAGTTGGTGCGTCGAATAAAATGCTTAGCAGCATTTCTTCCAGCTCTTTACGTTCCGAGTTCAAACACTGCTGAAGTCAACTTCGCCTGTTATTCGTTCGGAGTCGATAAAATAAAGTACCAAACCAGTAGTGGGGGGGAGGTGTCAATGTAATAGATTTTCCCCCTCTTCTCCAAACCGCTGTATTTGAGCCCAAATTCTGAATATTACAAATTATAAATATTTATTTCTTTATTGCCTACAAGGGGCTAAACATAGAGGGGACATACAAAGACAGACAAAGGGATTAAATCTATTACATCGACCCCAGTGCGTAACTGGTATTTGATCGACCCCGAACGGATGAAAGGCAAAGTCGACCTCGGCGAAATTTGAACTCAGAACGTAACGGCAGACAAAACACTGCTAAGCGTTTCGCCCGGCGTGCTAACGGTTCTGCCAAGCTCGCCGCCCTTTAAAAATATAAATATTACTTAAGGTGAGGCAAAATGGATAAAAATTATAGAAATGGATGTCAGACCGGTTTTGAAATGCTGTGATCATCGTATCAGTTTATGAGCGTCTATAACGTGAAAAATGGGCTTATTGATATCGTTATTAAAGGATATATTACATATTAAATTATAAGGAGATACAACATGCATATATGTGCGTATGAATGTGTATGCATATATGATAATATGTATGTATGTCTGTATGTGTGTACATCTATGAATGTATGTATGATGATATACGTGTACATGTCTGTCTATCTGTATGTATGTACGTAAGATACACATATGCAAGCAATTACAACGTTGATCAAATCTCATAGATAAACCACGCCTCACCTGCCGACAGGAATGTGTGTGTGTGTGTGTATCATCATCATCGTCGTCATCACTTAACGTCCGTCTTCCATGCTGGCATGGGTTAAGATATACACATACATACACAAACACACACATACACACACACACACGAATACAGACAACACACATAGTTAAGGTCGCAGCCCCAAATATTTTCTATTTATATGAACATTTGTTGAGCACTTCGGTGAAAAATTCCTCGTTAACACTAATTACGATGTATCCCGCGGTGTACTTACGTCTCTTGTTACTGAGTGTATATGTACATGTATTTGTGTGTGTGTGTGTGTGTGTGTGTGTGTGTGTGTGTGTGTGTGCATGTATGTGTGTATATAAATATATAGATGTAATCTATCTATCTATCTATTTATCTATCTATCTATCTATCTCTCTCTCTATATATATATATATATATATATATATATATATATATATATATATATATATATATATATATATATATACATTACATATATAAATATGCATATAAATATAAATAAATAATAGATTTAAACATACATGTGCGCGCACACACACACACACGTGTGTGTGTGTACTTACGTGGTAGGTTGGATATGTATGTTTATGTGTAAAAATATATCTCTATATGAGAATATATCTCAGAACGGGTGAATACACGCGCACGCGCATCCACACGTGCACTTGTATACACATATTCATATGCAATCACACACGCACACACACACACACACACACGCACACATACACATATACGTAGTCTGACAAATAAACTACATTTCATATTTCAGGCACCGACGAAGCTACAAGGTGTTATTCAGGCGCTCAACTATGCATGCTGCAGCAGAAACAGCTGTAAGCTAATGAGGTTCAGAAGATAATCCGTTAATCCTTTGCCATCTGATTTCCTTCTTTCCGTTCTACACTCAACAGACGCTTCACTCTAAGGCATTGCATATTGAGTTCTACGCCAGGCAATTTTACTTGTTTCAATCATTTGACTGCGGCCATACTGGGGCACACACAACGCGCACACACAAGACAGAACACACACACACACACCTGTGTATATGTTTACCAATATAAATGTATTAATGCACGTCCGCACGCACAGACACACGTAAACGCTCACAAAACCACGCACACGTACACACAAATATGTGAGGACGTATGCACACACACACACACAGACACACACACAGACGTACACACACACAGACGTACACACAGACACACACACACACACACACACATGTAATGCATAATAAACATACGTAACCTTTAAACCCTCTTATATCCTTAAAAAGCTACGCACCTCCCTCAACAGGAGTCCAACGCTTTCACTTATCTGCCTGTATCGACATAACACTGTTTATTTGTTATCAATATCTGTGTTTATCACCCTGGAATACTCCCGCCATTCTCTCTCTCTCTCTCTCTCTCTGTCTCCGTGTCTCTCTCATTCTCTCTCTCTCTCTGTCTCCGTGTCTCTCTCATTCTCTCTCTCTCTCTGTCTCCGTGTCTCTCTCATTCTCTCTGTCTCCGTGTCTCTCTCATTCTCTCTTTCTCCACACACATACACACACACACACACACCACGTACAGAAACGATGGAATTTTAAGATTGTATTTTTAGAGGGCAAACTACGATTGGACGGTGAATATCGTGTTGACATTCTTTAAAAAAGATTGTCACTGTACGTGTCTGTTTGTCTGTGTATGGATAAATGCATTTGTGTGTGTGTCTCTGTATGTGTGTGTGTGTGTGTGTGTGAT
>NC_069001.1:2947989-2948795 GCF_001194135.2 Octopus bimaculoides
ATATATATATATATACATACATACATATATATATAAACAGTAAAAGACACAAAGGCAAGGTGAATGTATAACAGATGGTGCGTATTAAATGCTCAGGAAAAATGGAAGAAGACTTCAACGTTTCAAACCCACGCTACTCTATCAATATAAGTTCTTGTAGAGGGATAACTGTTTGCGTGCTTGTACCTCCGTGCGTGCGTACGTACGTGCATGCGCGCGTGTGTGTGTGTTAGTTCCCGTTGTAAGGCAGATGTGCGCGCGTGTGAGCGAATTCCGTCTCTATTTCTATAACATTCCTTAAGTTCATAATCTTTGAGAGAAGTTTTACGGATGTCTTGAAGAACGTCCTTCGAAGAGCCAGAAATGAGGGGTTTTTTGCGCTGTGTTTACGAGATAAACTAAACGACAAAATGTTATCACGCATTTAGGACGAAGAAAAAACACGTGTCTCCTTGAACAAGGAATTTGTCCGAAACGTCACTGACGCTTCTCTTAACGTTATGGCAAGTTAGATATCTGCAATATATATATACGTTAAACTGTTTGTATATATAGATTTGCATATACGTAAATGTGAATGTATATAAATATGTATATATACATATGTGTATGTGTGTGAATGTGTGCGTGTGTGAATGTGTGCGTGTGTGTATGTGCGTAGATACACACATGCGCATCCACACACATATATACACACATGCATGCATACATACATATGTAAGTATATATGTATATATATGTGTGCATGTGTGTGTGTGTGTGTGTGTGTCTATGCTTGTATATATATATATGTCAGTATATATATA
>NC_069001.1:2949611-2952592 GCF_001194135.2 Octopus bimaculoides
TATATATATATATATATATATATATATATAACGATATATATATATATAACATATATATAACGATAGATAGATAGATAGATAGATAGATAGATAGATAGATAGATAGATAGATAGATAGATAGATAGATAGATGTGTGTACACATTACTGACTTGGTGATTCAAATAGGAACAAAACTAAAACAAGTATTATGTATGTATTTAACATGTAAGTTGGTGTGTATGTGCATATACATATATATATAAAGTGTGTATGTATGTATACATGTACGGCTGTAATGTATATATGCAGGTACGTTCATATGTATGACTATATGTACGTACATATGTACGTGCATACATATGTATGTATGCCTGTATGTATGTATGTATGTATGTATGTAAACATGTATGTATACAGGTAGCTATCACAATATAAAATCTAAAAAATCGGCTTAAAAAACACTTACCTCATGCTATCGCTGAAAGTTTTGTTGAGAAATAATATATCTTGGTCAGAGAGTGATAGACGGAGAAAGAGAGAGGCAGAGACTATATACAGAAAGAGATAGAATAATAGACTGTAGAGAGAGGGCAGGAAACTGTGTTTGTGTGTGTGTGTATGTGTGTGTGTGTGTGTGTGTGTTTATGAGAGGGAAAACGAAAAAAGTAGATAGAGCGTGGGAGAGAGGACGGATAGTGATACGATTTTGTATCTGTCTGTGTGTAGGTATCAGTATGTGCGTGTGTGTGTGTGTGTGTGTGTGTGTGTGCGCGCGCGTGTGTGTGTGTGCGCTTGTGTGTGTGATTAGAGAGAATGAGAGAGAAAGTGATATGTAGATAGAGAGCGGTAGAGAGGATAGATAGTTATACTATTATTATGTATGTGTTTGTGCGTGAATACGTATATCTGTACGTGCAGTTAGTTCTGTATGTGTGTGGAGAGCGAGAGAGAGAGAGAGAGAGAGAGAGAGAGAAAGAGGGAGAAAGAGAGGGAGAGAGAGAAGGAGAGAGACAGAGACAGACAGACAGACAGAGGAGATAGATAGCTAAAGAGACAAAGAGTAATAGGACGGCCAATGATAAAATTGTGTGTGTGTGTGTGTATTTGTAGTTAATTACGTGTGTGTGTGTGTGTGTGTGTGTATTTGTAGTTAATTACGTGTATGTGTCTGAGAGAGCAGAGCGAAGTTAGATAGATAGATAAATAGAACGAGAGAGAAAAAAGGAGAGAGCGATAGAGAGAGAGAGAGGGCGCAGGAGAGAGGTCGGACTATGATACAATTATGTATGTGTGTATGTAGTTAACGGCGTGTGTGTGTGTGTGTGTGTGTGTGTATGTGTGAATGAGAGTCGGACGGGGAGATAGTGTAATAGAGAAGATGGACACAGAAATTATGCATTCGTATGCATGTATGCGCGCGCGCGTGTTTGTGTACCTGTATGAGTAGAGAAGCGTAGTAAAAAATAGATACGTGAATTGACAGGTAAATAGATAAGGAGGTAGAAAGGTATATAGATATCTTGTTTAATAGATATGTAGATAGATAGATAGATAGATAGATAGATAGATAGATAGATAGATAGACAGATATTGATAGACAGATATTGATAGACAGATAGACGATAAATAGGTTAGATGGATGGATGGATGGATAGAGGGGGAAAGAGAGATAAATAGAGAGATTAATAAAGAGGAGAAAGTGATAAGTTACGTGTGTGGTTGTTGAAGTTATCGCTGTTAACCCTAGTTCAGCCTTGATTGAGTAGAGCTATGATCAATGCTATTCCAACCGTAACTATCCGAGCTTTCTTCAGGTATTGTGTACCCCGAATCTACATTATCCAATACGCTATTCTTTTTAGACAACGGTCGAACGATATTTGAGGAGAAATTTGGCTGCTTTCTCTAGCAGGCCGATCTACCGCGTTGACTGATATGGTTATGTGTATGTGTATGTGTGTATGTGTGTATGTGTGTATGAGTGTGTGTGAGGATAGCGTCACGTATATTTTCGGGGAGAACGTGTGTATGTGTGGGATAGTGAGTGTATGCGTGTAATTATGTGTATGTATGTGTGTATGTATACTTATGTATGTGTTTGTATGTGCGAATAAGTATGCATGTAAATGAAGATGTAAACGGATACTATAATAGATGACAAACGAAGTGTGGGGAGAGTGAAAAAGAAAGACAGAGGGAGAGAGAGAGACAGAGAGGGAGACAGAGAGAGACAGAGAGACAGAGAGGGAGACAGAGAGAGAGAAAAGAGAAAGTGAAAGATTAATAGAATGAGTTAAAGACAAACAAATGAAAGGATGAAGAGAAAATTAATAAAGAAAGAAAGGAAGAAAAAAGAAAGAAAGAAAGAAAGAAAGAAAGAAAAAAGAAAGCAAGAAAAGAGGAAGAGAAGACACAAAGAACGACAGAATGAAAGAAAAAGACTAAGAAGGAAACGATGCAGAAAGTAAGAAGAAAGAAAGCAGAGAAGAAATATGTAGAAAGAAAGAAGGAAAGAAAGCTAGTCAGAAAAGATGTAAAAAGAAAGGGAAAAGAAAGGAAAGACGAAAAAAGAAAGACAAAAAGATTAGAAAGGAAGAAGTAGATGTAGGAAAAAGAACCGTAAGTTGAAAGAACAAATAAGAAGGAAAGAAAGAAAAAGGAGATGTAGAGAGAAAGAAAAAAGAGGGGAAATGTTGAGTATAGGAAAGAGAATTAGAAAAAGACAAGAAAGAAATTTGAAGAGAAAGAAACTTTATGGAGAGAAAAAGAAGGTTAAAAAATTGCAATGGTCAAGAAAAGAAACCTAATGAAAAAAACTTTTCTTTTTTATGTTTGAAAGCAGACGATAACTTTATGGAAGTTGTGGTGATGGTGGGAGGAATGTATAGCGTTGTAGTATAGAGGTGGGAGTGAAAGTGGTGGTTGTGGTGGTGATGAAGGTGGTGGTGGTGGTGGTACAGTGGTGAAGCATAGATGCGGTGATGGTGGTGGTGGTGGTGG
>NC_069001.1:2954593-2955333 GCF_001194135.2 Octopus bimaculoides
CTCTCTCTCTCCCTCGGTTGCTCTCTATAGCTATATTTCATATACCTGAATCTCATTGTTTTTCTCATTCGGTTTTTCTCATTCGGTCTTTCTGTCAACGTGTCTGTCTACCTTTCTACTTTTTCTATCTATCCATCTATCTATCTATCTATCTATCTATCTATCTATCTAATCTATCTATCTGTCTGTCTGTCTTCCTTAGTGCTTATCTGTTTAGCTGTTTATATATCTATCTTTCTATCTAATTAAATAGAGACAGGAAGATAGTGAGAAAGACAGAGGACGGGGAATAGCTGTTTAGTATCCACTGTCGTAAAACCAGGAAGACCACGGTACAAAGTAGTACTCAATACATATTTATACAGAGAAAGAGAAAGAAAGAGAGAGAGAGGGGGAAGAAACAGATAGACTGGGAGAAATAGAGAGACTGGGAGAAAGAGAGAGACTGGGAGAAAGAGAGAGAGAGAAAGAGAGAGAGAGTGAGTGAGTGAGACCCTGGGGAGGTGGTTGACCTCGTGTTTGCCGTTCTTCCTTCTCTTATTTCTAAACCATTTCGGCAGGTTTTTTTAAACATTCAGTTAACAAAATATACTTTCCGTTGCTACTCTTGGCTTGTTTTCCTCTCCCCTTCACTTTCTTTTTCCTCTCTGTCTTCCATTTTTTTCTCTCTTTCTCTCTTTCATTCCTTCCTTCTTTCATTCATTCATTGTTTCTTTCCCTTTTTCCTATTTTCCATACTG
>NC_069001.1:2956431-2958275 GCF_001194135.2 Octopus bimaculoides
CTATTACTTCCCATAAACTTCACCACCAGCACCATCACTATCACAACAGTTACCGACACTGCCACCACCTCCATCACCACCTCCATCACACTACTACTACCGCTACCTACCACTACAACAACCAGCACTACTGTTATTACTATCTCCACAAAACTTCGCCGCCACAATCTTCGCCGTGAGCACCACCACCACTACTACTATAGCAACAACAAAAACTATTATCATCATCATTGCCATCTTACCCCCACACCGCCACTCATCTCAAAGCACATCCGGTGCATTTTAAGCTAGCTTCCTTGCCCCAGGGGGATGAAATAACACGGTCTTGAACAGGGTACGAACCCTCCATGCAACGTTTTTTAACACGCCTGGTGCTTCCACGTAATCCTCAGGCTGTGGCCACATGGCATAACAAGCTAAAAGCAGGACGATAGGATGCGAAGAATAAAAAAACTGAGAAAAAGCGGAAAAGAAGTAGATGCGGAAGGTTGAAAAACCGGAAAACGAGAAAGAAAAAAGCAAGAGGGTGAGAATTAGAGTTATGTCCCCCTTAGCCGTAAAGTCATAAGGTTTAAAGGATAGTGGTCTAGAGTCTATGGTACACCTGCTCAATTTGGAGGGGGTGGCACTTTCCAATTCGTCAACAGAAATTTATCCATATGTTTACAGCTCCTGAAAATTTTATATCTGGAAATCAGCAGTGTGGTAGAGTTTTTAGATCAGAAAAGGATCTGTGTTCTTTCAGCTACGTATAGCTTACATTGTTTTGATCCGTTGGCATATAGTGTGGACTTTTCGACTATTTTCCACTTTATTGAATGTGGGGTGGCACTAGACTTCAAACCCCATGCGTGACTAACCAACTTAGTGGATTTACTTTTGTCCCTGTATTGGAAGGAAGTTATGTGGTTGGCATATCGATTTTTGAAGTCACCTTCACACAGCCCGATGTAGCACTTCTTTTCAATGCTAGTAAGTACCTATATTGCAAGAAATGAGAGTTAAATCTCTTAGAGTTGCGTGAAACGCACGTTTGTATGCACTGGCAGAGGAGCTAACTGCCCCATGAGCAAAGCTAGGAGCACTGGACCGTTTTCGTCGCTTAGTTTAGGACTCATCAGCAGTGTCACTCCATTGCCTCTCTCAGTATATCTATGATATTATGATATTTGCCATATAAATTTATGGCTCATTCGGCGAAATGCCGATGTTTATACTAAATATTGATAAAAGCAGCAAGGCGCAATATAAGAAGAACTTAGTCGTCACTAATTGTGACTGAAGGTGCTGAGACCACGTACAAGTGTGTGTGTGTGTGGTTGTGAATGTGCATGTGTGCGCGCAGACACACACACACACTCACGCACACAAACAAACACACGTCCACTCTCAGGTATAATACGTTGCAGTGTATGTCAATACATTCGGGTACATATTTACAAAAACTGCTTTATTTGGTCGTCCAAAAATTACTCGGCGTTTACGACGGAGCGGGGACGTGATGACGTCATGACTACGGCGACGCTGATGATGATGATGACGAGGACGACGATGAAGATGACGACGACGACTATGATGCTGAAGATGAAGACGGTGAAGTTGTTAATGATGCGGAGGGGAAAGAAATGTGATGACTACGATGACGATACTGACTATGGCCACTATGACGATGATGATGATGATGATGACACAAGCCGCGCTCACAAATGCACACACACATACACACACATACACACACACACATACACACACATTCTCACTCACCCACAGAGACACATACCACACACATACACACACACAGACACACACCCACACTAAAACACACCCACGCTCACACACACACA
>NC_069001.1:2958861-2962046 GCF_001194135.2 Octopus bimaculoides
ATATATATATATATATATATATATATATATATATATATATATAATTCACATGCAAATAATGTATTAGATATATAAAAAATATTAATTACATACACAGACATGCACGCACGTGCACACACATACGCACACAGACATACACACACGCACGCACATACATGCATACCAGATTGTATACGTATGTTTTCATTTGATACCTAGATACATGCAAATATACATCGTTTAGCTACACCCATCCACGGACGCTCACGCGCATACACGTATGTGTGTGTCGTGTGTGTGTGTGTCGTGTGTGTGTACGTGTCTGTCTGTATGTGCATACGTGTGTGCGTGCGTGTGTGTATACGTGTGTGAGTGTGTGTGTGCATGTGTCAAGGCCGACAGGAAGCGGTCCAGCTTCCTAGGGCTAAACAGCAGTAGTGTATTCCCTTATTGGGATTGTCACATTAAGTTGACAATATACTACAACTTTGTCGCTCCACTACTGCTTAAATCTCTCTGAGAGATTTAGAAATATTATATTTCTAATATATATATATAGTTAATCTCCAAAAACTGAGAAAAAACACTAAAAAGCAACACGAGGACGTGATAAATGCACTCATACATACATACATACATACATACATATGCACGCATGCATGTATGCGTGTACATATATACCAACATGCAGTCGGCGCCATTAATCTTGAGAAGAGATAGAACCCAAAGATGAAAGGCAGATGGTATCACTGAAATGTCATCAAATCTGAAAATTCATAATGTTCAGAATCGCCCTCATACTTGTCTATATTGGCTGTCTGTTAACAAGCTAGCTTCCCAACCACATGGTTCCGAGTTCAGTCCCACTGCATGACACCTTGAACAAGTGTCTTCTACTATAGATTTGAGCCGACCAAAGCCCTCTGAGTGGATTTGGTAGACGGAAACTGAAAGAAGCTCGTTGAATATATATATGTATATGTCTGTCTGTCTGTATGTATGTATGTATTTATTTATGCACGCATGTATGTATGTATGCATGTATGCATGTATGTATGCATGTATGTATGTATGTATTTATGTGTCTGTGTGCGTTCTCTGCCATCGCTTGACAACTGATGTTGATGTGTTTTTGTCCCGTAACCTAGCGGATCGGCAAAAGAGCCCGAAAGAAGTGAAAGAATAGCAGAATAAAAGAATACACAAACGAACACACACACACACACACACACACACACACACACACACACACACACACACACACACACACACACACACACACACACACATTCATATATACATATACATGGACTAGAAAAATAGCCGGCAACTGATGAAGGGTCGTTCCTTGTGTTGCTTGTCTTGTTTTCCATTTGTTTCTTTCGTTGCTTGCAAAAAAAAAAATAAAAGCCCTTATTCCATGTCCTCGTATTTCGTTTTATTTGTCGTTTATGTTTTGTGACGTCCTGTGCCCACGTATGCATATGTACATACGTCAACATGTAAGTATGTACGTATACGTATGTATATATGCATATATATAAATCACCGTTAGATAATATAAACACCAGTCTGAGACAGGAAAAGGGATCACTGCCGTCAAAGAGTCTGTTACATTCGTCTGTCCCCAGCATTAGAATATCTTCAGAAACTGGTTATTCTGCTTTTCGCCAGGAACTCGAGTAATTTATTCTTTTATTCGTGAAACATTCAATCCGGTCTGTGGGATTCACTCGAATTTTCCTTCCCTTTCTTTATCTGTCAGATTTGTGAATAGCCTTAGAACTCTTCGGTGTGCGGCAACGAGGAGTTCTGAGCCCATTGTTATAAAGCAGCGAATGTTTTCTATGCGTGAGATTTAGGGTGGAAAACAACATCAGTGACAGGAACGACAATAGCAGTAGAGGCAGCAGCAGCAGCAGCAGCAGCAGGAGTAGGGGGACAAAGTCGACCTCGGTGCAGTTTGTACTCAGGACGTAAAGAGTCGGAAGAAATACCGCTATGCATTTTGTTCGACGCGCTAACGATTCTGCCAAGTCGCTGCATTAAACACATGTAATAAGGATTCCAAATTTTAGCACAAAGCCAGCAATTGCAGACAGGGGTGCTTATCCATGACACCGACCCCAGTACTTATCTGCTACTTTGACTGTATCGACCTCCGAAGGGTTAAACGGCAAAATAGATCTTGGTGGGACTTGAACTAGAAATTAAAGAATCAGAAGAAAGGCCGCTAAGAATTCTGTCGGACGTGCTACCGATTCGACCACCGCACCACCTTAATCACAAGTAATACCTCTTTCAAATTTTGGCACAGGGCCAGCAATTTCGGGAGAGGGGGGGGGGCTAGTTGATTACATCGACCCCAGTTCTTGACTGGTACTTAATTTATCGACTCTGAAAGGATGAAAAGTAAAGTCGACTTTAACGTAATTTGAACTCAGAACGTAAAGACGGACGAAATGCCGTAAAGCATTTTGTCCGACGCGCTTATATCACAAGTGATAATAGCAACACGCTAATCGTCAAGTCATTCGACAATATTCAGTCAATTAGGAAATAAAAATAAAATAAAATGGCCCGATGTTCATGTTAGATCATTCATTATATATATTAGAAGTTGGGTTACATAGTGGAATCAATTTAAGCGCTACACAGATTGATGCTGTTTGTTTGTAGTTCTTTTGAGTTCGGTATATTGGCTCTCGCAGCAGAAGGAGCTCACCTATATTGGTATACATACATGTATATATATACATATATAAAATATATGTTATTGGTAAGTTGTAGAGGCAAGGATTGAAGTAGAGGAGACCAAAAAAGATTTCGGAATTAAAACATGAAATGTGTTGATGATGGTTCCATATATATGTGTGTGTGTGTATGTATGTATATGCACATATATACAGTATATATATATATATATTTCCATATATATATGTGTGTTGGAGTGAAGATATTTTAGATAATAGAGAAACAGAGGGAGGGAGGGAGAGAGTAAGAGAGAGAGGGGGTAGAGGGTAGAGAAAGAAATTAGAGGGAGGAAGAGAGAAAAAGATTTGAGAGAGGGGAAGAGAAAAACAGAAAGGGAGAGAGATAATGGGAGAAAGAGAAAGAGGAGGACAGAATGACAGATAAACAAGAAGGAGAGACAGAGAGAAAAACAGAGATAGAGAGAGAGATGAAAAGACAGAAAGACAGAGATA
>NC_069001.1:2962056-2963723 GCF_001194135.2 Octopus bimaculoides
GAGAGAGAGAGAGAGAGAGAGAGAGAGAGAGAGAGAGACAGAGAAAGAGATGAAGAGACAGAAAGACAGAGATAGGAAAGGAGAGAGAGAGAGAGAGAGAGAGAGAGAGAGAGACGAACAAAAAGAGAGAAGGAGAAAGGGAGATAGAGAAAGAAGCAGAGAGAGAAAGAAGCAGAGAGAGAAAGAGAGAAAATGCGATAAGAACAAATTTAGAAAAAAAAAATAAAACAAAAATTATTCCAGACATCATAATAAACAAATAAAGAAATATTTATACAAACGATTAAAAAAATAAATAGATATATAAATAGATAAAATGAATAAATAAATGAAGGTGTTTATAACTATTTGTGTAGATTTAGAGATCTTTGAGTCGGAAATGGAGACAGACAGACAAATTGGGAGGAGAGGAAAAGAAAAATGAAATAAAAGTAAAATAAAGCATTTAGAAGAGTAATCAAATGAACTAACACACACACACACACACACACACACACACACACACACACACACACATTGTATGTGTGCGTAAATATATTTGTCAGAATGTACACACACACACTTGTATATGTGTGTGTGTATATATATACATATATGGTTCTGTGTATTTATGTAAGTACGAAAGCAAATTGTGTACGTATGTACGTACAGTTTTATATAAGATACAAATGACGCAGACGTTTAAATTAGAAATGGATGTTGTCGTCTGCTATTGGGAAGTTAATATGTCTGACTGGAAATTTTCGTAAAATAGATTGATTGACAGAAAAGTATTGTTCGTTGAGCTTACAGCAGAAACGTTCTAAGAAAACAACAACAATGACGACGACGACGATGATGATGATGATGATTATATTATATTTATTCTCGTTTATCACGGGAATTTGATTTCAAAAAACAAGTGATAAATGAATCATCTCCATGCACTTCGTAAATGGAACAAATGGGAGATTTATTGACACCAAAATCGTGGCCTACAGCAGTGAAGCGTACACCCTCCCGTACTTTCTTGTTCATCTCTACCCTTTTGTTTCTTTTCTTAGGAAAATACACTCGTCTCCTTCGTTTGTTTGATTCAGACATCTTAATATTTTTTTCCGTTCACTGGTCCCATGTTGATAAGTGCAAGTTTGTGAATCCGTATAAAAAAAATAAAAATACGCATTCTCGCAATACGATCTTGTAAGCAGAAGCGAAAGCCAGTTCATTCTGGGTAACTGAGCATTGTGGGTAGTCACTAGAGTGCGTTGTTGCGGTCCAAGCACAAACTTTGACCGATTACCGACCCGTGTTAAGACAGATCAATCAGTGATAAGCGTAACATGGTTCACAGTTGATCGTACATTGTCATACCGGATAAGCGATGAATGAATCAGCGATGAACGAAGCTACATGTGATATATATATATATATATATATATATATATATGCACCTTCAAGGCACAATGTCGATTTGATGAAGAAAGCAAGATTATGTCAACACAAGCATTTCATCACTATAAATAAATCATCTGTGTGGTTGTTCAGCAAGAAATTGCGGAATCTTCATTCGTCGTCTAAAGATGGGAAAGTCCGTGGTGCACACACGCACACACACACACATAGTGAAATATAATTATAAATATAAATATAGACACACAAACACAAACACACATACATACACATAG
>NC_069001.1:2965188-2966178 GCF_001194135.2 Octopus bimaculoides
TTTTTTTTTAATGACACCACCATCCCCACCATCACCACCTCTTCAACGACTACTACTACTACTACTACTACTACTACTACTACCAGCAGAATTGGAACAGTTTTAATAATAATAACAATGGCCCACTCCCGGACCCCATCCCACACCGTGACAACACCATCAGTGACATCATCTTCACCACCACCATCAATATCACCACCACCGCAACTAACAACAACAACAACAGCAGCAGCAGCATCAATAGCAAACAGCAGCCGAAACCACAGATACCAGCTTCAGTAAGACAACAATTCCAAGAACAACATCAAGGCTTTTTCATAAAACCGCAACAATCGTAGAAACGAGAGCCTTGAACTGCAATAACAATAATTGGAAGAATAACGATTGACAACTACAAGAACAAAACAGCACCAGCCATGAAACGTCCACAAAAGCAACAACAACAAAAGCAAATCCCCGCACTAGACTCAGTAATATTTATTTACTGGCATCAAACCACAGCATACATCGATCAGAATTGGGTCCCTATTAAACATAACTAGTCCCAGAACATTTTGATACCACCTCGTAGATCAGAAGTGGGTCCCAAGACCCTTAGGGTCCACGGACAAATCAATGTACTAAACCCTATAGTATTTATTTGTTGACAGCAAATCCCAGCATGCAATGATCGGAACCGGCTCCCTAAAGCCGCGATGGTTCCAAGCAGCTAGCATGTGTGTCTATGCCATAAAGCGGCACTGCCCAAATGTTATCTCTTAGATCGAGAGTTTCTTCTCAGATCGTTCTGTTGCTGCGTGCGTTGACGGAACTAAAACTTTGTCCTGCCCCTCTTTCTACCAACAACGGTGTCCCCCCAGGGTCGGGACAGAAAGATCTCCACCCAATAGTTCCACTTCTACACATGAATGACCTCCCTGCCGCCACATCCGACAAAACTTACTCTTATTCTCACCATTCTCCAGCCATGCAATTATCCATCCGTGACCT
>NC_069001.1:2969080-2970016 GCF_001194135.2 Octopus bimaculoides
TTTATTTCATAATAATAATAATAATAATAATAATAATAATAATAATAATAATAATAATAATAATAATTATCACTTCGGTATGGAGCGGGAATTATAAAATGGCAAAAGAGAGAAGTGAAGAAAATGGATACCAAGACCAGAAAAATGTGGGCAGTATACGGAGCCTTCCACCCTAAGAGTGATACCGATTGGCTGTACTTGTCCAGAAGAAAGGGTGGGAGAGGTTTTGATCAGTTGCCAGGGCTGTATCGAAGTAGAGACAAACAGTCTAGAGTGGTATATAAAAAATGCCGCGGAGCCGCTGTTGAAAGACACTGAGAATGTCGGCTTCATCAAAACTGAAAATTGTGTAACGAAAGAAAAATTTTATAAGAATTGAACATAAAAAAAAAGAAAAACATGGAAGGAAAAGAAAATGTACGGTCAGTTTGCAAGAGATGTGACCACCAGAGGACCGGTGACTATAGATGAGGAGGAGTGACCTGAAGATAGAGACAGAAGCACTCATATGCGGCGCTCAGGAACAAGCGTTAAGGACCAACTATGTGAAGTGCAGAATAGACAACGCTACCGATAGCGACAAATGCAGAATGTGTGGTGAGAGGGGTGAAACGGTTTGGCACATCGTTAGCGAATGCCAGGAATTGGTACAACGCGAATACGAAAGAGGCCATGACAATGTGGCAAGAATGATCCATTGGGACCACTGTGGAAATCACGGCCTACAAAGAGCAAAGACGTGGTATGAGCAAACTCCAGAAGGAGTCACCGAAAATGAGAATTGCAAAATCCTGTGGGATACAATGATTCAGTGCGATCACCCGACCAGACATCGGAAACCGGATGGGGTGGGGTGGGAATGTGTAGGGGTGGGGTAATGATGGAGGGGTGACGATGAAGGGTGAGGGTGGAAGGGAGAAGGTGGGTAAGAAGAGA
>NC_069001.1:2971198-2976025 GCF_001194135.2 Octopus bimaculoides
TATATATTTGAATTTCTGTTAATAATTACAAAACAAATATTTAGGACACAGACACACACACACACATACGCGCGCACACACGTACACACACACGTACACACACACACACACACACACACAAACACAAACACAAATACACACACGCACAAGCCCACACACAAGCACACACACACACATGCACAGAAACACAGACACAAATATATATGTATATATATTACATAACCAAAGAAAGATAAAACCTGCGTGTGCTTAAAATTCCGGATGCCGTAAACATTATTTTCAAGTGTTTCGTTAACTATAAGAGAAAATTAAGAAATATCTGTTGGCATGTTATGTATACTGGAACCAGGTTGGAATCGGATACAGTGTTGAACGGTTTAGCTTGTGTCTTAATTATTGAGTGTCAAACAAACGAATTCAAATTGCAGCAGGCTCAGTGAGTGTCATTTTGGATGGGTTGTACGGGACATTGAAAGAGCATAAATAAAATAAAACATTCGATGCGAATAATTGTTTATAACGTAATTGCAATGCCAGAAATTTTGCAGGAAATGGAAAATGGAAAATGCCGATTATATCGACTCTAATATTTGACTTATATCTATCTATCTATCTATCTATCTATCTATCTATCTATATATATATATATATATATATATATATATATATATAGATAGATATATATAGTTGAATGAATCAACCTCAGTACTTGTTTTTTAAAGCCAGGTACTTATTCTATCGGTCTCTTATGCTGAACCGCTAGATTACGAGGACGTAAACGTACCAAAAGCGGCTGCCAAGCGGTGGTGGTGGTGGTGGTGGACAACCAGAGGCGCGCGCGCACGCACACACAGCGAGCTTCTTTCTGTTACCGTCTACTAGATCCACTCACAAAGCTTTGGTTTGCCCGAGATAGAAGACACTAGTCCAAGGTGCCACGCAAAAGGACTGAACCCGGAACCATGTAGCTGGGAAGCAAGCTTCTTACCAAACAATCACGCCTTGCGCCTATGTAAACAAATGCAAATATAAATAAAATATAAACTTGTAACCATTGACTTCATCGACCGTAACTGAATAACTATGGAAGACTCGAGTGTCTGAATTTATCCAGGCGAGTTAACAATCACTGAATATGAATGCGTGAGCTGAATAACTTACGATCTTTCAATACATCTTAATATCACATGACTCAACTGTCTCTAAGCGTTATTGAGCATCCATATTTCAGTTCTGGCTCATGAATAACTTACAATGTTACAATATACCTTGGTATCACATGACTTAACTGTCTGTAAGCGTTATTGAGCTTCCATAATTCAGTTCTGGCTCATGAAGCGACTGGTTACACTTTCTGTTTTTTTGTTCGTTTGTTTTTAACGACACTTATCTAATGTTGTTCGCAGAAACTAATGTTTCGTGCCTCGGTAATAAATAGATTCATTTGGATAAAATACTTCAGCTTTGTCAAACTTTTCTTTTTGTTTGTTTTCATTTTAGACAGTTTAGTCTATATAATTGAGCTATAAAAAACTTTTAGTTGCTTCTTAACACTCTCGTAACTACATGCTTCAGAATTTATTTGTTCTTTAACGTTACTTTGGCAAATAACACCACACACACACATACACACACACAGACACACACACACACAGACACACACACACACCGCACATACATATATATATATTACATATATGCATATCTGTATGTATCTCTCCCAGCCCCTCTCTCTTTCTGTGTATGTGTGTGCGTGCGTGCGTGCGTGCGTGCGTGCGTGCGTGCGTGCGTGTGTGTGTGAATGTGTTGCACAATAAACAAAACTGCTTATTTATTAGTTTGAAGTATATAACTTTTGCTAGAACAAAGTAATTTATTAAAATTTACCTTATCTAGAAAATACTTATAAATTCCAATTTGGTTTTTCAAGATTATTTTATCCTTGAAGACTACCGAAAACTTATTTTAATTCACAGCAAGATAGCGCTTTTTTAAACACTGCAACACTGTACTCTCTCTTACACTCAAAGCAACAACATGAGATCTCTTATATGTTTCTAATAGTTCATTTTTTACCCCTGAGATCACAGTTCGAGTTAATCTGACGTATGATGAACGGAAATGAAAAAGTATTTTACATCTGTAATTGTATGATTATATCGATTATGATTATTAAAATGTACAGAAAGGCAGTGTGCTGCCAGTGTCGTTAGCATGTCGGACCAGATGTTTAGCGGCATTTCGTCCGTCTACGAAACGTTCTGAGTACAAGTTTCGCCGAGATTGACTTTGCCTTTATCCATTCGAGGTCGATAAAATAAACATCAGTTGAGCACTGGAGTCGATGTGATCAACTAACTCCTTCCCCCGGAGTTGGTGGTTTTGTGACAGAATGTGAAATCAATATTAGTTCATTGTACCTTTGAGCAAGACAATTTATTTTACGTTGCTCCAGTCCACTCAGCTCGCAAAATTTTGTACCTGTAATTCAAAGGGTCAACCCCTTGTCATATTCTGTGTGTCACGCTGAGTCACTCAGAGAACTATGTTACGGCTACACGTGTCTGTGGAGTGCTCGGCCACTTGCACGCTAATTCACGAGAAAGCTGTTCTGTTGATCGAATTAACTGGAAAAGTCGTCGACGCAACCGACGGAATGCCAATCTGATAGATATAGTTAACATACATATAATTCCTCATACATACATGCATACACACAAGATATTTTCATGCATACATAAATACACACGCACACGCACACATATGTATGTATTTATGTATGTGCATATATATACATATATATATATGTGTATGTATGTATATATATATTATGTGTGTGTGTGTGTGTGTGTATTAGTTTCTCGAAAGTGAACCGTTTCCCACGGTCCGTCAATTTGACGCCCAAATGCGTTGCGCCCACAACAATACATACATTACAGCACAGTAACATAACACTACACACCTCCATCCATCCATAGTACATGCGCACACGCACACGCACATACACACACACACACACACACACACACGTACATACACATACATAAATACATACGTTTATAAATTCATACATGCACACATACATACGTACATACATACATATATGTATGAATGCATGCATATATACACATACACACACACGTATATATACACACACTCGTACATATACACACATAGATGCATACGCATATAAATTTATACATGCATACATGCACACATACACATGTCTACATACATTCGCACATACGTACTTATATACGTACATACATATATATATATATATATATATATATATATATATATATATATATGTGCATACATGCATATATACGCAAACACACACACACATACATACATACATACATACATACATACATACATACACACACATAACCACGTTACACCTAACACTCGACATCGTCTTAACTAACACCATCCTACCCGATTCTTAACCGTCTATCCCTTTTCAATAAGTGATTTACGCGTTCCTAAAGGTCACATTCTCCACCCCAGCTCCACCCCTCGATCCACCCGTTTCTGTTTTATCCAATGGGATGCAGCCGTTTATTCCAGGACATAAAAACCAGGCTTTTTTTCTGCGACAATTCCGCTGCAACACTTCAAACGACAACATTGCCAGCAAGCTTAGCTTTCGAAACCGTTTTTGTCTTTGTTTCCATAAATCTTTAGTCTTTAGTCTTTAATCCTTTATCTTATACTTGTTTCGGTTATCGGACCGCGACCATGCTGGGGCACCGCCTTGAATGAATCGGTCCTAGTACTTATTTCTTTAAGCCTTGGTACTTACTCTATCGATGTCTTCTTTCCGAACCGTTAAGTTAAGGGGACGAAAACAAACCAACACATATTTAGGCGCGGGAGTGGCTGTGTGGTAAGCCCTTTCGTTTTTCAGAAAACACTCTTGAACCTCGATTACAAAAGAAAAGCAACATTATTAAACGAAGAGTAAACAGCATTATTAAACCAAACGAAAGCAACGTTATTAAACAAAACGAAACAACATTATTAAACAAAACAAAGGTAACATTATTAAACAAAACGGAAGCAACATTATTGAACAGAATAAAAGCAACATTATTAAAGAAAGCGAAAGCAACATTATCGGTTCCAAATTTTAGCACAAGGCCAGTAATTTCGTAGACGTGGGTTAAGTCGATTACATAGACCTCAGTGCTCCGTTGCTACTTATTTATGAACACTGGCAGCATTTGAACTCAGAACGCAGATCCAAAAGAAATGCCGTGAAGTATTTTGCCCAACGAAGTAACGATTCTGCTATCTCGTCGCCTTGAACGAAAACAACATTATTAAGCAAAAACTGAGCAAAGGGTAACAAAAATAAATGAAGTTTAAAAAAATTAGAAAAAAGATATAAATACGAATCTCAAATAACAACAGATTTCGATGCCAAATATTTGATGTTTAGTCACGTGTTTGTGTTGACATAACATTTACTTAGTGTTAGTTGGGTTCGGCTGTTTGGCATATCTCATACAAGACTGGATAATTTTCCATGAGAAATCAATCTACAACGTAGGCGCAGGCGTGGCAAGAAGTTTGCTTCCCAACCGCATGGATTCGGGTTCAGTCCCAATGCGTGGCACGTTGGGCAAGTGTCTTCTTCTAAAGCTTCAGACCGACTTAAGTCTTGTGAGTGGATTTGGCAGACGGAAACTCAAAGATGTCCGTCGTTTATATGAGGGGCTTACTTTCAAAACCGGAATACGTGCGTATTTGGTCGATTTCATGACACCCATTTAAACACTGTTAAGTTAAGGGAACGTAAGCACGCCAACATCAGTTGCT
>NC_069001.1:2976223-2976633 GCF_001194135.2 Octopus bimaculoides
TTATCTGACAATTCGTTAGGTTGTACACACACACGCACACACACACACGATCCCACACAGCTGTTAGTTCTATATTTAACACAACTATTAACAACAACAACTACTACTACTACTACTACTACTACTACTAGTACTAGTACTACTACTACTGCTGCTGCTGCTGCTGCTGCTGCTACAGCAACAGCAACGACAGCCACGAGGACAGCAGCAACAGTGAGTCAAAACAATAGACTCCGCCACGTTACCACACCTTCCACCCACCACCCGTCACCAAGCCCCCACCCCTACAAGAACTCTTAATGACCATTAACCGAATTCTATGCAGTCTCTCACCTCCCCCTCCCCACCCCCGTTACTATCCCGTATTATGTCATTTCTGCCTTTCTGCAGACAGCTACACATACGCACAC
>NC_069001.1:2977760-2979051 GCF_001194135.2 Octopus bimaculoides
GCACTTACGTATATATATATATATATATATATATATATATGTGTGTGTGTGTGTGTGTGTGTGTGTGTGTGTGTGTGTGTGTGTGTGTGTGTGTGTGTATAAATATATATATATATACAGAAACAATGATTCAAATGGATTCACTTGGATTTCCCTTTTAGTGACATATGCATATGTATAGGTATGTATTTATATATGTACATCTATCTATCTATCTATCTATTTGGGTTCAGTCCCACTGCGCGGCACCTTGTGAGTGAACTTGGTAAACGGAAACTGTGTGGAAACGGCACGAAAATAAATGATAGCGCGAAGATCTTGAGTAACGACAACGTAGAAAACGTAGACGCCATTAAAGGAACACGAAGTTACCTGACGTCATTTTCCATGACAATTAACAATAACGTAACTAATAATAGACAGAACGGTACGAAACGGTTGTGAAGGGAAAATGGCGGAGGTGTAGAGGAAAGCTGAGATAGCAAAGAATTACAGCGACTTGGCTGATGAATTTAAAAAGAAAAATAAGTAAATAAATGAATAAGAATAAACGAAAGCCAACATGGTGGTAGTTAAGGAATGCGTCCATCATACCATTTGTAAGTAGTGTAATTGGAATGGTAGCGCAATAATCACGTGTGCAAAGACAATGACAGAATAAGTTATGAAAACAGATATAGACAAGTTCCAGAGAATTCAGTGAATATTAGGACATTCTTCGCACAGCAAGGTGTCCCCTTCTAATTCGTCTTTTGATGAGAGAAAAAAAAGGAAAAAAACAGACACGTGAACAACAACAACAACAACGTCAACAATGATAATTAATAATCGAATTCTTTCAACAATAGGCAGAAGGCCTGATATTTTGGTGGGTAGGGAATAAGTCGATTGCACCAACCCTAGTAATCAACTGGTACTTATTTTATCGACCCCGGCAGAATTTGAGCTTCTGAACGTAAAGACGGACGAAATACCGCTAAGCATTTCGCCCGGTGTGCTAACGAATCTGCTAGTTCATTGCTTTAATATGGATGATGATGAGAATGATGATAATTGTTGTGAATAAAATAATAATAATAATAATAATTGTTGTCAATAAAAACGAAAGAACATGTATGATAATCGACAAAGCATGTCCCGGTGACAACAGGATCAATGTGAAAGAAGAAGTAAAAAATAAACAACTATGGCGATTTGAAGTGGGAAATACGAAGGTTGTGGTCAATGAAGAAAGAAGACATGATACCAATAGTAAATGGTGCAGTTGGAAGTATCGGCACTCAACTACCAA
>NC_069001.1:2979061-2984993 GCF_001194135.2 Octopus bimaculoides
ATGCATGTGTGTGTATGCATGTGTGTGTGTGTGTGTGTGTGTGTGTGTGTATGTGTGTAATGTATATTTTACTGCTTGTTAATATATTCCCAAACAATCTTACCTAACAATCTCTATTTATGTTTGTTTATGTTTGTATCCTTTATAACTGAGCCCAGCCCCTCTTCCCCGCCTCATTCCCTTCGTTCATTTGTTTCATCATTGTAATTTCCTTCTTGCCTTCTTTCCATGTAGTTAAATAAGCATTTTGGAAGGACATACAAGACTAGATGGAAAAAAAGATGCATTCAGTTCCACTTCAACCTCTTTCTGTTGCTCGAACTGTCTTCTCCCAGATATCCTTTATAACCATATCATATACGTTCATTAACCCTTTTGCTGCAGATATCAGATATATCCACTTTTTTTATCCAATATAATGATAATAATAATAATAATGATAATAATAATAATTATTATTATAATTATTATTATTATTACTGGCGTAATGACCATCCCAAGACACAGGGAAATTTAGAGTTGGATATATCTGACTCTAAATTTTAATAATAATAATAATAATAATAATAATAATAATGATGATGATGATGATGATGATAATGATAATGATGATAATAATAATAAATAATAATAATAATAATGATGATGGTTTGAAATTGTGGCGCAAGGGCAGCAATTTTTTATGCCTGGTTCTGGTGATGCAAAAAGGAAAATAGATCTCAAAACATGAGCGTATGTATGCTTTCTATTAATAATCGGCAGAAGTTTCAGGGTCACTTAAGGGCCGAGAGTTTCGTGTTTGATAAATGCCAACGCATGAAACCTCTCGGCTCTTGAGTCAGTTTGTGATTTCTACCAATTATTAGTAATAAAAAAAAAACCTATGTATATGTGTGTGTGTGTTGGTTTGTCAGATCAGAGTTGATCTGGTATTAAGCGACGCCGACCACCAAAACCAACAATAACAACAACAACAAGAATATTTGATTGTATAAAATTTAGCACAGCGTGTGACAGCATAAAATAACAGGAATATTGGTCTCTTGATTCCTCAGTGTGCACGCGCGTACACACACACACACACTCTCTCTCTCTCATACACACACGCACACACATACACGTATTCTCTCACACACTGTCTCACATACACGCGCACATACACACAGACATACATCTATTCCAAGCTTAATGACAAAAGCGAGAGGGATAGAGAAAGAGAGATAGCAAATGAGAAAGAAAGAGAGACAGACTGACAGACAGATAAAAAGATAGAGACAAAGAGAGAGACAGAAATCGGAAGACTGAGAGAGGCACAGAGAGAGAGAGAGAGAGAGAGAGACAGACAGACAGAGAGAGAAGAGAAAGGAAGAAAGAGGGAGAGAAAACTGAAGAGAAGTAACGGATTCTTTCACGAATTTTCCAAAACAAACTTTTTAAATGAAATTAGATTTAAAAGAAATATTAATTAAATTGCATCAAATTAAATTAAAATGATTGCCTTTTATCTTTACCAACGACGTTTTCCCAGCAGCGGCAAGACCAACGACGACACTAGCGCCACCTCGGCTGCTACCGCCACACAGTGGTGGAAAATGAAATCATAGATTGAACTCGTTTCTCTTCAACTAGTTTCAGGCCAATGGGTTAGTCGAGATAAGATGAACTACATCGTAAATTGTCTATCTATCTATCTATCTATCTATCTATCTATCTATCTATCTATCTATCTATCTATCTGTCTGTCTGTCTGTCTGTCTATCTGTCTGTCTGTCTGAATACACGCACGCATAGATACACATACATACATATGTGCACACACACACATATACATACACATATGAGTACCCGAATAAGTACCAGACTTATAAAGTTTGAAGTGGGGACGATTTTATCGATTAAATAAAACCCTCAACGCGATACTCCAGCATGGTCGCAATCCGATAACTGAAACAGTAATAGAATAATACACACACACACGTACACACACACATACATATATACATCGAGCCCAATCTAGTTTTTCTGCATCACTATATATATACGTGTATACTTTTACAACCATCAGAACAAAAACAAAAATAAAAATCAGGAGAAACAATGAAGACAAAACCAACAACAAAAATATTAAATAACAACAACTATATATATATCGTCCCTAATATATACATATAGAGAGAGAAAGTTGTGGTGAAAGAGTACAGTAGGGTTCGCCACCATCCCCTGCCGGAGCCTCGTGGAGCTTTAGGTATTTTCGCTCAATAAACACTCACAGCGCCCGGTCTGGGAATCAAAACCGCGATCCTATGACCGCGTGTCCGCTGCCCTAACCACTGGGCCATTGCGCCTCCACACAAACAAGTAGTAATACAGATGAAATAAATGAAGTTGAAAAGACGCAGATTCTTTGAGGAGGTAGGTTAACTTGATGTAGATCAAATTGCAAAGTGAACACTGTGGTAGGTATACGAAGTGGGCAGATGCGCATCGGAAAGAATCCTTAGAGTGGAGTGTACGATGGTTGGGTCTGGTGAGGGTGTTGACTTTTGTTGCTGTTGCTGCTGTCGTTATGGTCAATGCTGATGTCATTGCTGCTGCTGCCGCTGTTACTGTTGTTGTTGTTGCTGTTACTGTTGTACATGCTTTTGTTGTTGTAGTTGTTATCTTATTTTTATTGTTGGTATTTTTATCTGTGTTGGTGTTGCTTTGGTTGTTGTTCTTCAGCGCCAAGTCTGCTTAGATCCAGCAGATCACTGATGACAGGCACGCCAGTCGTGACCATCACGTATCTTGTATATTTTGGACTAGATTGTGAAGGCGCGTGGCTTTGTGGTTTGAGCATTCGGCTCACGATTGTAAGATCGTGAGTTCAATTCCCGGCGACGCGTTGTGTCCTTGAGCAAGACACTGTATTTCATGTTGCTCCAGTCCACTGAAGTGGTAAAAATGAGTAGTAGCCGTATTTCGAAGGGCCAGCCTTGTCACACACTGTGTCACGCTGAATCTCCCTGAAAACTACATTAAGAGTACACGTGACTGATGAGTGCTCAGCCACTTGCACGTGAATTTCACGAGCAAGCTGTTCCGTTGATCGTATCAACTGGGACCCTCGTCGTCGTAACTGACGGAGTACTCCTTGGACTAGATTGTCGGATGCACCTTTTTTATTTGGTTTACTAAGACGACGACATGGTGTGATTTGAGGGATATTTGGCTGCTATTTTTAGCTAGTCGAGCATTTATGTCGAGGCTCCATCGTTGGGTTCATGAAATCAATCGTATGCAGATTGTGTTGCCTTATAGCCCCGAATAATTACAGTTTCAAAGGAAAATTTTGCAGAAAAAAGAAAAGAAGGAAAAAAAGAAGGAGAAAAGAAATATCTGTCGACAAACAACAATTAGATTTGATAATCAAAACAGATTCCACCTTAAAATAGTTTAGACATGAAAAGAAAAATAAACTATATAAAAAAAAAAGCAAACAAACAATTCTCTTGATTCCTATTTTTTCTTTATTTTTGTTGTTCTTTCCTAATTATCCGAACAAAATATAAATAAAATGACATAGAATTAAAACGTCTTCAAAGCTGAAACTATTTTAGTGATTTAAATTCATTAAATTTAATTACAACATATTAACTTCAAATAATTTATCTGCCATATTTAGCAATCTTTGCAAGCAGACGACAACAACCGTGCGTTGAGGATTGAGTGAGAGAACAATCGAGCGAGTGAGTGAGTGAGTGAGTGAGAGAGTGAGTGAGTGAGTGAGTGAGCGAGCGAGGGAAGGAGGGAGTGCCGTCGCCATATTTTAGAGAGTTACGGCGTTTTATTCGTGATTGGTAACTGGTTTAGTATTTAAGAATAAATGTCCTTTTTCTTCGCTTCTCCTTCACACTCCTTTTCTCCTCTCTTCTTATATCTATTCATGTGTGCGTGTGCATACAGTACACACACACACACACACACACATGTATCTTTAATCTTTTGCTTTTTTATCTGTTTCATTTGTTTCACTCATTTGACTGCAGCCATGCTCAGGCACCACCTTGAAGGAAATCAGTTTCTTATGTCGAAGTGCTAAGTTACGTGGACGTAAACACACCAACATCTGTTGTAAAGCGCTAGGTTAGGAACAGACCCAAACACAAAGATGCGTACACAAAGTCAGTTCTATTTTTATCACCCACTAATAAGTAGCTAACTTCAGTGGGTCCTTTGTGTATGCGCACTCATGAGATAATTGGCACTTCAACGTAATTCATCTGCAAAAATGAAGCAATCACCGTGTATGTATGTATGTATGTATGTATTATGTATGTACGTATGTATGTATGTCCTCTTTCTCTTTTTAATTTGATTGTAATTCCCCTAAAATTTTCGTTAAGGGTAAATTATTTGAGGTTGTAAACTCTTTTATTTACCTCCACCAACTATTCAGCCTGTATATCTGTGCACACATTTCAATGCCGTGTATGCCATAAGGTCTGCTATTCTAACAGAGGCTTCAAAAGACATTTTGAGATCCACAAGGATCAGAACTTAACTGTAGCTCTTGGTGGTCCAAATCAAATATGCAATCTATGTGGGTGTCTTTTCAAAACTTTGTCTGGTTTAAAAAGCCATGATCAGACGCCATGATGGATCTAAGGTGTGGGTACAGGAAGGGGTCAGACTCTGCATAAGGAGTAGACAACCACCAGACACACACACACACACACATATGCATGTATGTGTGTATTGTTTGTTTCAATTGACTCTCAAACTATTCTTCTATTCACCTACGATTCCAACCTTTCTATCAGATATATCCAGGCCTGTTTACAAACACACACACACGCACACACACACACACTCCCGTCCAGCGCAAGTTCACAGCGTATGCTTTTATTTTTTCTTTCTCTCCTCTCTCTCTCTCTCTCTATTTATCTATCCATCCATCCCTCTCTGTCTCTCTCTCTCTCTCTCTCCCTCTCTCCCTCTCTCTCTCTCTCTCCCTCTCTCCCTCTCTCTCTATCTATCTATCCATCCATCCATCTCTGTCTCTCTCTCTCTCTCTCTCTCTCTCTCTCTATCCCTCTCTATCTATCTATCCATCCATCCATCCCTCTCTGTCTCTCTCTCCCTCTCTCTCCCTCTCTCTCTATCTATCTATCTATCCATCCATCCCTCTCTGTCTCTCTCTCTCCCTCTCTCTCTCCCTCTCTCCCTCTCTCTCTCTCTCTCTCTCTATCTATCTATCCATCCATCCATCTCTGTCTCTCTCTCTCTCTCTCTCTCCCTCTCTCTCTCTCTCTATCCCTCTCTATCTATCTATCCATCCATCCATCCCTCTCTGTCTCTCTCTCCCTCTCTCTCTATCTATCTATCTATCCATCCATCCATCTCTGTCTCTCTCTCTCCCTCTCTCTCTCTATCCCTCTCTCTCTCTCTCTCTATCTATCCATCCATCCATCCCTCTCTCTATCCCTCTCTCGTGTCCTCGCATTTCAGCATCGCTTACACAGTCTCTCACTCTCTCCTTCCCTTCGTTTTTGTCCCTCACCAAATTTACTCTGTTTTATCGTCTGTTTGTTGTTCCTCTGATCCTTTAAACGAAATCTAATCGTTTGTCTCTCTTTCTCTCTGTTTATTTCCCTTTTTCTGCCTCTCTTTCTCCCTTCCTCTCATCTTCCCTTTTCTTTTCCTTTCATCTCTCTCTCTCTCTCTCTCTCTCTCTCTCACTTTCCTCATCTTTCTCATTTCCTCTCTCTCTCTCTCTCTTTCTCCCTTTATCTCCTCTCTCTTCCCCGCATTTCTCTTTTCTCTATCTCCCCCCTACTCCTTTCCCCCACCTCTTTCTCGTCTCCCTATTCTCTCCCTCAATTTCAACGACTATTTAATTATTCTTTGATATCAAACAATAATTACTATAATCGTAGAAGCGGAAACAGCA
>NC_069001.1:2985003-2987004 GCF_001194135.2 Octopus bimaculoides
GAGTGTCTCTCAGTGGTCGCCCAACCTGTAGAAATACCAGTTAAATGTCCCTCAAATCATTCCCTACGGGCTGCACCATAATAAAATAGACAAGACTATTTGGCCAGGGATGGAATGTCTTTAAGCATGAAACTGTTCAGTCAGAGCCAACTTAGGGCTAAACTAGCGCAACCCGAACAGCCGTCTCGATGGCGTAGATAGCCTTCAACTAGGGTCATCCAAAGAACTCCAAAGGCCCAAGATCACCCTGACCAGCGAGGCACGAGCCTACTGTTGTTCGCTAAATCCACTGGCGCATGCTTACAGCCGTTCCATTCATTTTTGTCACAGTCACTTTTTCATAAATTCACTGGAGGACAACACTTCCTCCTCCACCTTTACTTTTCTATCCACTAGAACTTGAGAGCTTGATCGAAGACGAAAATGTCTACCCTCAATCTTTTCAACCTCGTCCACCACACGTTTTCTTAAGTGTTTGTACCTGTCTGTCTGTCTGCCTCTGTGTGTTTCTTTGGCTCTATCCTACTATCCGACTCTCCTCTTCCTCTCATTTCTCTCTCTCTTCTTTTCATCTCTCACTTTTCTTTCCCCTCATCTCTCCCTCCCTCCTCATTTTCCTTCCACTCTCTCATTTCCTTCTACCACTCTTTCTAATCTCCCTTTCTCTCATTCTTTTCTGTCTTTCCTTCTTTCTCTATTTCATCTCTCTTTTCTTCTCATCCTCCCCTCTCCCCTCTCTCTGCCTCTCTCTCATCTCTCCACCTCTCTATTTCAACTGCTATTTAATTATTCTCTGATATCAAACAATAATCACTGTAATTGTAGAAGCGGAAATAACAAACGCAGGAGACCTCTCAGAGGTCTCTCAATCTGCAGAAATACCAGCTAAATATCCCTCAACTCATACGTACAATTTTTTCTTGAAAAAGGAAGGATAAAACCACCAGACAGAGGAAAATTGCTTTATCAAAGAAGGGCGATGGGGAGATCTTCACGATGGACTGAAGAAATACCAGCTAAATGACCCTCAAATCATTAAGGACATTACCTCACTAGACAGAGAAAAATTGCTTGACCAGCCTTATTAATGAAGGAGAGGATTGTGGCTGGAGAGGATTGCTGGCGGAAGGTCATATGTGTGGCAACGAGGTTCGGCTCCTCGCCATACTTTCGGAAAGAGTGAGAAGAGGCTGTCAAAGAATTTTTACGAGTTCATCAGTCGCAATTTCTGGACTCATAATCTCCAGCCATTGTAACCCCATGGGGCACGGTTGAGGAAGACACCAATCGCTCAGCCTGCAACACCAAGGCCGGGCTGCGAGCCAAGACCGAGGAGGTGTTGGGAGATCTTCGCAGGGTCATACTGAGGAGCGCATGTGCAGGTTCCGAAACCGTCTTAAGGTCGTGGTGGAAGCAGAGGACAATTACTTTGAGTAAACTCTGATCTCCAAGCCATCATTCAGTTGATATTTTTTGATATTGTAATTGTCCCTGGGTGGGATATTGTGTTTTCTTTTGCTTTTATGCAAACTGTCGAATTTAGCTCGAACACCTTGCATTTTATCGATCCCGAAAGGATGAAAGGCAACGGAATCTGAACTCAAAACATAACGATCCAGGAGAAATACTGCAAAGCATTTTTTTTCGATGCTCTGAGTTTGCCATTTCGCTGATGATGATGATGATGATGATGATGATGGTGGTGGTGGTGGTGGTGGAAGTGGTGATGATGATGATGATGGCGGCCGTGACGGCAACGACTGCTATTGCTGCTACTACTACTACTACCACCACCACCACCACTACCACCACCACTACTACTACTACTACTACTATGTTGATGATAATGGCGATGATGATGACGATGATGATGAAGAGAATGGGTAGGATTATGATAATCGCTGTGGCGTTGTTAAGTTTCGCCTCTCATCTCTTTTCATGAAAAGAACAAAGATTTTGCAAAAAAACAAAAGACAGAAAAATGAAAATCTTCAAAGGGAA
>NC_069001.1:2987343-2992301 GCF_001194135.2 Octopus bimaculoides
ATCACTACCACCACCATCACCACCACTACTACAACCACCACCACTACAACCACCACCGCCACCACCACTGCCCCCCCCCACCACCACCACCACCACTACTTCAGCTACAACAACTGATACAGCAACAACAACAACAACAACAGCAACCACAACAATAAATAAAAAAAGAAGCAATAACCACATCGAACACAAAAACAACATCAAACAACAACAAAAAAAAGCTATAACAACGAAAGCAGCACCACCATCATCATCACCACCACCAACAACAGCAACATCAACTTCTGCAACAACAATAACAATAAAAACAACAATAATTTCGTACCAAGAGTGCCCCTAGGTCAGTGGTTCTTAACCATTTTTTGACCTATGGAACCTAAGATAAAAGATAATACCATTACTTTCTACTTGTTTCAGTCATTGGACTGCGAGTTCGAAGGATTAACAGAATTAATATGGCAGCCTCACACGATGATTCTAATTAAGACTAAATCTATTGACAGGACAATGGTTAAGTAAACAAAACAAAGGCAACGGGTGAAGAGCAAACGGAATGTTTCTTTATGAGTTGATAATCAAAAGTGTTGATAGTTAAGGCGATGTTTCGTTGACAGTGTAGTGCTAATAACACCGTTTTCGGCGATATTCGGGTCTGTCAGTAAAACAGCTTTGTGACTCGTTCGTTGCTGTGAAGAGGGGTAGGGAGCACGAGCTTAAGATCCATTCAGCACTTACGAAACATTTCCATTAAATTATATCGTGGGTAATTAAGCGATGGCAGAAGAATACGCTAAAGAAAGATTTTAATGATTTTCAGGTGAACTTTGAAGTGAAGTGAAGTGATGTGAAGTTGGTGTTGGTGATGTTGGTGGTGACGACAATGCTGATGCTAGTGGCGTTGTTGTACTGTTGATGCTGTTGGTACAATCTGTTAAGTTAATGGTAATGTTATTTAGATCTGGTACAATGAATGTAGTCATAGCGGTGTTGGTGGTGGTAGTGGCAGCGGTGCTGGGGTGGTGGCAGTGGTGCTGGTGCTAGATATAGTGGTGGTCTCATGATGGCTTCCACGATAGTGGTGATGTCGACATCACTGGATTAACTATTAATCAAAATAAGCACGTACTTAGAGCATCAAGGGAGTGGGGGGGGACACACCACATAAATGGTAAATGGTTTGCGGCACAAAAGAAATCACTTTAAACTTGCTAAAGAAGTATTCGAAGTGGTCTGTGTGATTGGAAATATTATTTCGAAGCGTTCCTAGTGAGGATCTGATCAAAGACTTTGCAATTAAAAAAGGCTGCTATCTCAAACAAGTGGACACGATGGATACAAATGTGATGGTGATGGTGGTGAGGGCGGTGATGACTACTATAGATGTGATGGTTGTGGTGGTGGTGGTGTTTGCTACAGCGGCAGCGGCGGTGTTAGTGGTGTTAGTGTAATGCTGGTGTTGATGATGCTGCTTTGTTTGTAGTGATGGTGAAAAAAACGGCAGCCGGAAATTTTTGATTTTTAAACTTTAAAACTTTTTGAAAATACGATCTGGATTAGAACCAGTGAATACTTATACACAAATTTTTAATCTTAAATTATTTCTTTGTTATAGTGGTATGGATAAAAAATATATCAGTACAGAATGGAGTATTCCCATAAGCTATTATTTGCATGATTAAGTAAAAGCTCACCTGTCAATCCTTTTAATTTCTTATTTAACCCTCTTGTACTTTGAGCTGCATGTTTTCATTTTGTCACTTCTTCATCGATACTCAACAAACACTGAACTTTTTACCAACTGAACTATCACCATGGAGTGCCTTACTGGATTTTACCTCGAGAAAGGAATCCCGAGGAAGAAAATGTTTTTATACAGTGAGCTGAATTTGGACTATTTCCTACAACCCCTAAAACTTTTTCTGAAACGGCCACAGGTTTGGACTAATACTTTCAATCACCTCTTTTAATTTATTTTTTTACCTTCATGATACCCTTATATATTTTAGGTTTTTAATTCTTATGTTTATATTCTTATATTTCATTTTTATGTTTATATTTTTATATTCTTATAATCAAACTCTTAATATAAATATGTGGATATTCAAATGGAATAATACCTCGTGTCTTACTTCTAAATTTGCTTGTCTGAATGTTTTAAGACAAATATCTGAAATTTTTATCGTATACCAAATTTTATAAATCTTTAGCTCAAGCCAAGCCAGGTCAGGCCAAGTCGATCCACACCTGGCCTGATCAAGCCAATCCAAGCCAAGTCCACCAACGTAGGGGAGAAGAGAAACGCAGAGGACATAGCGGACAGGCTATGGAGCAGGACGCGCAGTGAATTGTTTAGGAAAACTCGTCTCCCGCCTGAGTCGGGTTTGATACCCCCCACACCCGCCTCTCGGGACCACTTCTAAAGCAAGAGAGTGGTCGTCATGGAGGGGGACCTTGAGCCAAGTCCGGCGGAAGCTGGGAGCCCTTAACTACCAGAGTGTCTGTCGGGTAGGTCAGAATGAACCGGCCCTGTCCACTTCTAATGTAAGTCAGCGTCGGACACAACATGCGACTTCTGACGCTGACTGTACCGCGTGGAGGAGATGGTCCGTTGTCCTCCATGGGGGGAAGGTCGCAGGGCGGCCGAGCGTGGGGAGGTCACACGCCCAGCCTGACCAGCGGACCCTGTCCCTGATCCGCAGGCCACCAGTTTTACGGTGCCTGGCTGCCGTATGCTTGTGGACTTACTATTTTCCATATTTATCTACTTAGCGGCAATTTCCATGAGCATATGGCTGAAACGATGAAGTTGAACTTAAAGGATATCTGTGTGGGTGTGTGGGTGGGTGTGTGTGTGTGTGTGTCTGTCTCTGTCTCTGTCTCTGTCTATCTATTTAGGACCTATCTATATGTAAACCTAACTCTCGTCCGTCTATAAATGTATCTCATCATACACAGTCACACACATACATTTGTAATTTTAATATCTATTCATTTACTTCTGTGTCCCGAAAAGCCATTTCTCACGCGTTTACCATTTCATTGTTAAACTATACAATGCAAAAGGAAACTGTAACTGCTCCAGCATGGCCGACACTGCCATTGGGAGACAAAACCTTTCTTCGACCCCAACGTCCGTTCTTCAAATGGCTGTCCTCTCTCCTTCTTATCTATTTGTCTTATTTGTGTGTATGCGTATACATACATACATACCTGAAGCTGTCGTCTGCATGAATCATTTGAGTTACAGTTCTGATTTCGTTTGTAGTGTCACGTAACTCGTTAATGGAGAAATACCTGCTTGACAGCTTACACACAGACACATACACACACACATTTCTTTCACCTAAGATGCCGTAAACAATGGTGGCTCTGTGTTTGCGTGTGTATTTGCATATATATATATATATATATATATATATATATATATATATATATATATATATGGACGTGTGTATGTATGTATGTATGCGCGGGTCTACAACAAAAATACGTATATCATTATTTACCCTACATTTTTAAGTCTGTAAGTTGATGGGAAGCGAGACATAAAGAGCGTAAAAGGCCCTATATTGTACTCTGTGTGTGTGTGTGTGTGCGTGTGCGCGCGCGCGTATATAGATACATACTTACATGCACACACATACATGCACATACATATGTATATATTATGAAATTTATTTTGAATTGTACTTTGCGTTCTGCCTGATCGCTTTCTCACCTAGCCGGATGATATATATATATACGTGTGTGTGTGTGTGCGTGCGTGCGTGTGCGTGTAGAGGGTGTTCGGATTAAATTTGGCAGTTTGTAGTAAAGGGGAAACACAACACCATATCCCACCCCAAAATAAAAGCATTTTTAAAAATTAAAGAAAAAAATATTCAACTGTGTCATGGCTAGGAAATAACATTTTACTCAAAGTAACTGCTCCTGGCTTCCAGCACGGCCTCAACGCTGCTCTGGAATCTGGCGCATGAGCTCCTCACTATGTCCCGGGAAAGATCTTCAAACACCTCCTTCATCTTGACCACCAGCTCGGACTTAGTGTTGCAGGCAGAGCGCTGTTGTCCCACATCATGAAAATTGTTCAAACTGAAGTCCTTTTTGAGCTACACTTTTTTTCCATTCGAGTCATTACAGAAAGGATTTATGGAATTTTGATATACTGTCGGGTGACTTCTGCCCAACTCTGTATGTGTGTGTATATGTGTACCTGTGTGTGAGAGAGAGAGAAACGACGCAATAGCATAAGAAAACATTTGATTCGACTCTACTAAAAACAATAACAAACAGCAAAAATAGTAAATCTGAAAGGGATTCCTCTGGGATTCGAAACCCCAAATTCAAGCAACTGTGTAATTACACATTACAGTTTTTGCTGACGTCCCCCTTGGTTTGACCAATTGAATTTTGTTTTCGGAATATAAGCAAACGACCAATGACGCTGTTGAACAATCAGCCGACCATGACATCAGAGCAACGAGTGACGTCAGAAGAAAGTCGGCCGAGCGGAACGCTGGATGGTTGTGAGACAAAAACAAACGACCAAGATATTTGATAAACAAATGACTTCCACAGAAAATCAACCACGCAGAGCATTGAAGTACTAAAGATAAGTGACTAGAACGCTGATAAACAAATGATGTACTCAGGCAGTCGGCCAACCAGAACCCTGGACCAAAGGCGGACAAAAGCAAGCGACGCTTTTAAGTAAGTAACCAATCAAGACTTAAACCTGTGTCTTAAAACTTATACAAGATGTCTCAAAAATATGTAGGCGTGGCAGTGTTGTAAGAAGCTTGCTTCCCAAGCACACGGTTCCAGGTTCAGTCCTACGGCGTGACATCTTTCGGCAAGTGTCTTCTACTATAGCCCCAGTCCGATCAAAACCCTGCGAGTGGATTTGGTAGACGGGAACTGAAAGAAGCCCATCGCGTGCGTGTGTGTGTGTGTGTGTG
>NC_069001.1:2993802-2996135 GCF_001194135.2 Octopus bimaculoides
TCTCCCCCCTCTCTCTCTCCACTCTGAAGTTAAATACCTTCAGCGAGAACGGTTTTGTGTTTAGTTAGGTTGATAAGATTCGGACTTTGTGTGTGTGGTGTGTGTGTGTGTGTGTGTGTGTGAGAGAGAAAGAGTGTGTGTGTGTGTGTATTCATTTAAGATGTCTCTGCATGTATCTATGTATGTGTGAGTCTCTCTCTCCCTCTCTTTCTCCCACTCTCTCTTTATGTATATATGTATACACACACACACACATGCATACATACAGACATCTATGTATGTATGTATGTATGCATACATACACCTAAATACATATAGAAATGTGTGCACATACATACACACATATTTATATATGTGTGTCTCTGTGCATGTAAATATATAACGTGTATCAGTGTGTGTAATATATACATACATGTATGTGCGTGCATCACACACACACACACACACACACACACACACACACACACACACATACACATACAAACGCATGTGTGTGTTATACATCTATGTGTGTATGTACGCATGTAAACACGCATTCGCATACACACGCGCACAGATAAGCACACACATACACACCCAGCGATTCCAGAGTGATATTTGTCTGTAAGTGATATATACAACTTACCAGGCCACTTACTAAATAACTACCCATTCCGCACAACCCGCGTTCCCCCCGGACTAAGGGGCTTCTGTAGACGTGACGGTGGGGACACAGATGTGTTTATTTATTCTATTATCTTGTATTTGTTGACATATCCTTATATTTCATCGGGGACCCGGCTTCTGCTGGACCTTTCAATCTTTCGTCTCATTTTTTAATTCTTAGTCTTTATGCTTTCATTTTGTTATTTTTTTCATTTGTAATTCTTTTATCCTGTTATTCCTTATTCCCTCATTATTTCATTGTTATTCTTTTGTTGTTTGGACTTTATTCTGTCATTCTTTAGTCATTTATTCTTTCTTTCTGTTATTCATACTTTATTCTTTTATTCTAAAGTTCTTCATTCTTACTTTCTTTATCCTTCCATTCTGTCATTCATTCATTCTTTATTCTTTTATTCTCTTATTCTTTCGTTTTTTATTCTATTCTCTTGTTCTTCTTTCTTTCATTCTTATTTTTCCATTCTGTCATTCTTTCAATCATTATTCTATCATTCTCTTGTTCTTTCTTCGCTCATTCTGTCATTCTTTCGTTCTGTCCTACTTTGTCAAACTAGGTGCATTTTAAACAAATAATACGTAATATTCAATTATAATTTGTTCGTCATAGTTTAGTTAATATTCCAGCATGAAATTTTAAAACGATCGTGTCGTCGTTAATATTGCTCTTGTATAAGGCGGCGAGCTGGCAGAACCGTTAGCACGCCGGGCGAAATACTTACCGGTATCTCGTCTGCCTTTGCGTTCCGAGTTCAAATTCTGCCGAGGTCGACTTTGCCTTTCATCCTTTCGGGGTCGATAAATTAAGTACCAGTTACACACTGGAGTCGATGTAATCGACTTAATCCCTTTGTCTGTCCTTCTTTGTCCCCTCTATGTTTAGCCCCTTGTGGGCAATAAAGAAATAAGAAACGTTAGCACGCCGGGTGAAATGCTTAACGGTATTTCGTCTCTCTGTTCTGGGTTCAAATTCCGCTGTGGTCGACTTTGCTTTTCATCCTTCCGGATGTGCCTAGAGTAGAAAAGAAGACTGTAACGATTCTGGTTTGAGGATAGCACACTTTCCAGTAGAAGTCAGAGGTCCAGAGGTGAGGTGTAAAGCCGTCGAGAGGAAGGCCACAAAACGTTGCGCATTCTCTCCAAATGACACCAAAAACTAACGGGTATTCGGTATGCGGAGCTTTCGATTGGTGGCAACTTGCATAAGCAAGTTGTTACAAAAGTCTGGTATTAAATTTTTGAAATACCTTCTTGTTGTTGTCGTTTAAACCTAGGTCAGATCCTGGTCTTTGGAAACACGAGTGAAATGTCGTGTTCCTAGAAGACTACAAAGATACTGGTTGAAGATGGTTGTGGAGATTTTATTGGAATCATGTGTGTGTGTGTGTGTGTGTGAATGTACGTACGTATCTTTCCACTTTCTCTTCCTCTTCACACACACTTGTTCATGCACAACCACACACATGCACACACACACACACACACACACACACACACACACACCATAAATACATAATACATATTCTTCCAGGCGCACACATTCACACATACACTCAGATACACTCACGCACACGTAAACATACGCTAAAAACCACCTCCGATGTTTAAAAAATTATAAACTAAAACAATAAATTCCCTATCCTCTTACCCCTCCCCATCACTCCTCCCCCATC
>NC_069001.1:2996928-3003924 GCF_001194135.2 Octopus bimaculoides
GCAGCTTCCAAGCTTCACCGCTAATTCAGTTCTCAACTAAATTGCAAACTGTTAATAGTTTTAAAGACGACATCTCCTCAGCTACACTTTGGCATAAATAGTTTTAGATTTGGTTCAGTAGAAAAAAAGTTACATCAAAATATCTGCGTCCTCAAGGGGGGCAGTGAGGAAGATATTCAACTTCAATTAACATAAATTTTAAATTAAAAGTATACTTTTCTTAGGCTTAAATTATAGAAAAGTGCATGAGGAATTCAGAACCGCTAGTTACATTGTAGAAAAATTAGTAGAAAAACAGTTATGAGGTAAAATGTTACGAAATTTAATGTCAGTAAGTGAGAAAGTAAGAAGTAACGCTCAAGCAATAAGAATTAAGAATATATTTCTAAAATGAATGCTTACATTCTAAGGCGGTGAGCTGGCCGAAACGTTAGTGCTCCGGGCGAAATGCTTCGCGGTATTTCGTCTATCTCTGTTTTCAGTTCAAATTACATCAAAGTCGACTTTGACGTACAGATTATTTAATTAATTTTTTTTTTTAACTAAACAAACTTGTGATACTGGTAGAATGTGTCACATAGAACAGGATTTATTCTTAACGTTTTTGACAAAATTTTGTATTTTAGAAGCGATATTTCGTCTGTCTTTACGTCCTGAGTTCAAATTCCTCCGAGGTCGATTTTGCTTTTCATCCATTTCGGATATATTCAATTAGAGGTACAGATTATTTAATTTTTTTTTAAACTAAACACTTTCAAACTTCCGATATTGATAGAATGTGTCACATAAGAACAAGGTTTACTCTTAACGTTTTTGACAAATGTTTGTATTTTAGAAGTTATTTCGTCAGAAGTTACAGAGTCACAATAGACAAATTCGTGTTTGATAGGTGCCAATATACGAAACTCCCAGCTTTTGACTTACTCTCTAACTTCTGCCGATGATATATACACATATTACATATTTGTGTAAAGACCATCTCATTACGCAATCGAACCAATGAAAGAACCTCTAGCTGGTCGCTCGACACGCTAAAAATAGCAGCCAAGGTATTCCCCTACCTAAATCATACCCCATTGTATGCAATGTCCTAGATTATTATTTACTTTACTAGAAGTAATAGCTTGTAGCTTGTCCTATACTTTTACAGGTGTAATGACTTGTCCTGTACTTTTCCAGATTTATAATCTTAAGACTATGATTTTTCATGCTCGCATTTTCCCATGTAATAAAACTAGAACAAGGGAAGTAACTCTGAAACCGTAAAACTAAAGACGATAATAATTATCTCCCTTACATTGCGTTTTCCTATTACACACCTATTTATTTGAGAAGACAGCATTATAATAGTGAAGGAGAAATACAGGCACAACAGAAACAGGAAATAAGAGTGAGGGAAAGTTGTGGTGGAAGAGTATGGCAGAGTTCGCTACCATCCCCTGCCGGAGCCTCGTGGAGATTTAGGCGTTTTCGCTCAATAAACACTCATACGCCCGGTCTGGGAATCGAAACCGCGATCCTATGACCGCGAGTCCGCTGCTCGAACCACTGGGCCATTGCGCCTCCACATACATTGAATAATGTAGTTATAAATATACGAAAGGACAGGATGGTCACAAAGAGAACGCCTTTGATCACTGATCAGGACTGACTTGGGGTAAACAACAATAGCGATAACAACGAGTCAACAAGTGACACTCGACGTGGTTGTACGTCCTGCCAGAAATAGCAGCCAAATTACTCTCAAATCATATCCTTCTTTACCCCCCCCCCACACACACAAAAAAAAGACAAGTGGATAACGTAATCCTAGATACACTGTGTACTTGTATTTTCTTCTACTTGTTTCAGTGATTGGACTACTGCCATGCTGGAGCACCGCCTTCAAGGGTTTTAGTCGAACAAATCGGTCACAGTAAGTATTTTTATGTCTGGAACTTATTCTATCGAGCCCCAATGTCGAACTGCTAAGTTATGGGGACGTAAAGAAGCCAACACCGGTTGCCAAGTGAAGGTGGTAGGGAGAAACACTGACACGTACATACATACACACGTATTCATTCACAAGGCTTTGATCGGTCCCAGACTAGAATAGATGACAGCCAAAGTGCCACGCAGTGGAACTGAACCTGAAACCATAGGGCCGCTGAGAGAGCTCCTCAACAACACAGGCATGCCTACACCTGCCTGAGAAAAAAATAAAAAATAAAAGACGCGAAGGTCACAACTGGAATGTCTTTTCATCGTAGGTTTATCTTCCGGATCGAAATGCTTCCTGTTGACCTAGGGCTAAAAGCAATTAATACATCTCAGTGAAACAGCTGTTTCACTTAGGTAAAGGTCATTTAAGACATTGTGATTAGTCGAAATCTAGTTCTCAACAACCAATCAGATTTGAGTTTACAATTTTCGTCGGTGTTTACTCATAAGCTCCGACACTCAATATGCTGGAAGAACGTGATTATTGTTGAGCAAGGTAAAACTCGAACCCGCTTCTTCTCTCTTTCCTCCTTTCTCTCGCTTATATTTTCCCCTCTTTTTTCTTTTCCTCCACCACGGCTAATGTTACCTGTCAGCAGTCATTCATCGAAAATACAGTGCAAAAACACTGCTTAAGTTCTGGAAGTTTTCTAGTAGTGGTCATTTCTGGACACTGAATTTAGCTGAAAGAAAGTTTTAGGAGTTTAAAAGGAAGACAAAAGAATATTAATTTGCACCTGTTTAGTTATGATATTTTGTCTTACCTGGACGAGTTGGATATCGATAGTTCGCTTTTGGTAAGTGATTACTAAATTACGAAATTATTTATCTTACCTTCTCTCTCTTTCTCTCTCTCTATATATATATACCTGGTGTGTCTTCATTCTACCTGACCACGAAACTTCAGGTTGTATAGAGCTGAGTCAAACTGTTATTGAATAATATATGTAACCCTACCCAATTCATTCGTACATCCACTCACTCGTGTGTGTATGTATATATATATATATATATATATATATATAAATAAATAAATGTGTGTATGTTTTAGTGTGATGCAAAGACAAAAATAGAACTAAAATCATGAGTGTGTCTGTGTCCCATCACTAGTAATCTATATTTGTGTTTTGGATATTTATTTCCCCACTCTTTATGACGCCCACACACTTTGTAGCAACTACCCTTCCTTTTTTTTTTTAATCTTTATAGATCTCAATACCCACATCTAGAGTGTGCGTGTATATATAAATATATATACACACACAGATATGGTCTGGGGGTTAAAAATCAACAGTAAGGATACTGATAGTGTAGTCATAAATATAGTAAATATACAAAGTGGGTGGTTATGGTAAAAACACCTGTGTGTGTGTATGTGTATATATATATATATATGTGTGTGTGTATGTGTATATATGTGTATATATATATGTGTATATATATATGTGTATATATATATGTGTATATTCGCCTATATATAAATACTGTGTCTGGGGAGAGTCATTCTCTTTTTGTGCCTTATTTAACACATTCACCGGTAGAATTTTTCAATTATTTCTTAATTTTTTCTAAAATTCACATAAAGAATCTTGCAAACCAAATCCCAAAACGAAATATATATATATATATATATATATATATAGATAAATGTTTGTCATTAGATCTGCAGCCATGCTGGTTGTCAAGCGATGGTAGGGGACAGACAATTATGTATATATATATATATATATATACACGCACACACATACACACCCGACGGGCTTCTTCCAGTTTCCGTCTACCAAATCCATTCACAAGGCTTTGGTCTGCCCAAGGCTATGGACGAAGACACTTACCCAAGGTGCCACGCAGTGAGGCTGTACCCAGAATCATGTGGCTGGGAAGCAAGCTTCTATTCACACAGCTTCGTTTGTGCCTATAAATGTATAAAATGTAATTATATATGTAACCCCATACAAGCACTTTGTATTGCCCCACCACGTCCTTCGCCCTGAAGGCAAATAAAAAAAGATCATCCGCATTTATTATTATTTGTCAGTTATTCTAACTTCTTCGTCTATTTTCTAATCTAACTATAAATGACATATCCTTTTTTCACGATAAATTAAACACCGACAATTACAGTCCACAATATAATTTGCTTTACAACCTTCCGCCTCTTAGAAACCTGTTTAAATTTACGTCTGCATAACTTTTGTGCAACGTGGATCCTATCAATTTTTTTTTTTTTTCATTGTCATTTATAAAATGTGAAAGGAACAGATTCCTTTCTTTTTTCGGAATATCTTGTGATCACAGGGCTATCAGCAACGATTACGCGTGGTGTTCAATTTACGGATGAGTTTTTGAATAGCTGTCCCTTTGAAGTTCCATACCCAGTGGCGTAGCTGGAGTGTGTGTACCGCCCGGGGCAGGCCTTAAGTTTACCGCCCGTCACCCCCATGGGACTCTATACCTATACAAACTTATACAGCAGCCCCATAAGTGCCCGCTACATAAAGGTGTCACCGGAGGTGAACCAGCTCCTCGCACCTGCAAAGCTGCGTTACTGCCATAACTCTTTGGAAAGGAAATAGTTTTAGAGTAGTTGTCCTTCGAAGTTCCATATCACTGGGAAACAAATAGCATACTCCCTTCTTCGTTTTTTTTTTTTTTTTTTTTCTCTCATCATTCCTGAGTTTCATACAACGGAAATTACACGTCTAGATAACACATTCCCACCAAAATGGCCAATCTCAGTGCTGTACCCCACCCCCGCTTCTCAACACATTTCCTTTCCTACAAAGTATGACCGCTGTTCCTAAACACCGCAAGACTTTCATGTATGGAAGTTATTTTACGCAACTCCTTGAGAAAACAGACAGACATGACGATAATTAGTTTTAGCAAAAATTAATTTTAAAGCTCCATCACGTGGGATCCAGCTCATCGACTGGCATTAAGAGTTTTAGCCATCGTGGGTAGGGGTGTTTTCCGTTAAAAGGTAACTATCAAGAAGTGAGAATCTTTGTATTTAAAAGTTCATAGTTTTATGTAAATATATATATTTACTAGGGTAATGACAGCTAATCAATAGGACCCAAAGTATAATGGAAAAAATTCAGTGATGATATAGGCTTCTAATGTATATATATTTTTTCTAACGTATATATAGCGTGTGTGAGATGTATAGTTATTTTACTATGAAGAGAAGTGTGCTGAGCACTGGGGTCGATGTAACCCACTTGTCCCTGCTCCCCTAAAATTTCAGGCCTTGTGCCTATAACAGAAAGGATTATTATTTATCCACTTCTGATTTATCTATGTCTGTTATATCTCAGCTCCATCCTGCAGCTTTAGAGACGCAACACTTTTCTCAACACATAAGCTCTTCCAAGAACTGCTGCCAACTGAGTGCTTCCTATGAAGTTTCCTATTTGCAGCTTTTGTTGCCAGAATATTGCTTTCTTTGAGATGGTTCCAAATGCACCAATCACAATAGGTACCACAATAATTTTTGTGGCTCTATGGATGCATTTCTTTTTTTTTATTAATATTATTATTATTATTCCAACATTGAACTGCTGTTATATAGCATCAGTGATATATCTCGTATTCCAGAGCAATGTGGTATATAATGGAGACGGTACAACGGTCGTATGAAATGTCTGAAAGACTGATCAGGGCCATCAGCAACTGGAACTTGGTGGACCAACCTTTCGATGATGATATTGAAGAACTAATCAACAATGGTGCCGATGTGAACCAACCCCATGGCTCTTTGCTTCCATTGCACTGTACATGCATGGTCAGTGATGCTGAGTGTCTGCAACTGTTGCTGCAAAATGGTGCCAGAGTAAGTAGAAACAAGAAAGAAAATCTGAAGGGTTTTGTGGGGTGGGGTGGGGGTTGCTTGTGGGTTGTGTTTAATGGTTGTGTCATTGAGCATGTTATTCCCCAGTCCAACGCTTTTGAAGTCGATTTCAATTTGCTACCTTAGGGAAATACCTTCTTGTCTGCTACCAGAAACGTGAGTTAGTTGGAACTGTGTGAGTGAAGTTTGCTTGGATAAGTGAAAGCTTGATGAATGCGTGTGTGTGTATACATATATACACACACACCCATACGTACATTCACATACACGTGTGTGAAAGCACTCGGCCTAGTGGTTAGGGTGTTGCCCTCATGATCTCTAGACCGTGGGTTCAATTTCTGGACTGAGCAGCACCTTATGTTCTTAAGCAAAACTCTTTATTTCATGTGGCTCCAGTCCACTCATCTGTAAACAGGTCACCCTGTGACAGAATAGTCTTCCAATCAAGGGGAATGTTGGCCTGCTTGCCTAGCCAGCAGGGTGGCATCATTCGAAAGCTAAAACAAAGCAAAACGCATTGTGACCAGCCATGTATAACGTCCGATAGTTTGGTTGATCACATGAGATATATATATATATATATATATATACACACTTATACATATATCTATCTATCTACACACACACACACACACACACACACACACACACACACACACACACACACACACACGTTCAGCAAAAATTTACATTCAGATGAACATGATACTTCAGTTGAGGCACCAGAATTTAGTACAGTATTATCCATACAATTTCAAAATAAGGTGAATAAAATCGAAATAAGCAACAAGGATATTCAGAGGTAATGCAGTACGATCATTTCAAGCAGCTCCTTTTAACTGAACAATGCAATCATTACATCAATTTAAATGCAAAGCAATCCTCAGCTGCACAAAGACAGAATTAAATTAAATTAAAACAGATGGACACATTAGTATAATTTTACCTAAAATCTCCAAGAAGTTAAGGAGATAGACAAAGAATATGCTGCCTTCACTTCCACTTAGAAGCTACTAAATGGAGTTGCGTGAGACGATCGTACTGCATTACCTCTGGATATCTTTGTTGCTTATTTTGATTTTATATATATACTCTCTGAGTGGTTGGCGTTAGGAAGGGCATCCAGCTGTAGAAACTCTGCCAAATCAGATTGGAGCCTGGTG
>NC_069001.1:3003934-3009665 GCF_001194135.2 Octopus bimaculoides
GGGCATCCAGCTGTAGAAACTCTGCCAAATCAGATTGGAGCCTGGTGTAGCCATCTGGTTTCACCAGTCCTCAGTCAAATCGTCCAACCCATGCTAGCATGGAAAGTGGACGTTAAACGACGATGATGATGTGTGTGTGTACAGTCATATATCGTCCTTAAAAGATAAAGGTGTCAGTTACAACATCCATTGGAAGATCTTAGCCAAGTGTAAGCCTTACACCGGCGGCAGTGGAAAGTGCAGTCTTTGTGATATGGAAAGATGGCTCATCTGGAAAAGCAGCTTAGACCTCGCTACATGTCTAAATTCAAGAACTGAACATTTTGGATCATATCCACATGTAGCCAAATATGTGTTACGTTTTTGTCCCCCCCCCCCCAAGATCACAAATAGAACTTGCTTTTTATATTGTGTCCACGTACAAGCTTTTTATCTCTCTATATTTTTTACGTATATTTCTTATATATTTTTTACATATTTATAGAGATATATTTTTATTGCTTTATATAGTTTTACACATTTTTTCTGCATTTTTCTTGTGCATGTGCGTATTTAAGATGTGTATAGGAACTTTTTTGTGTGCATGTGTGTGTGTGTGTGTGCATGTATGCGGGTATGTATATTGTTTTGGCGTATGTGTGGGTGCGCGTGTGTGTTTCAAGTGAGTGTGGATGAGTATATGCATATAGGCGCATGTATGTGGTTGTGTGTGCACACATGTGTATGTATAGACATGTGCGCATACGCAATTGCTATGAGTATTTTTACTCCTTTACTTTTTACTTCCTCCCCTTTGGTTTTTTTCCCCTTATTCAACGGTCATTCTAATAGCTCTTTTGTCTTAATAACGGTCAATCACATAGTAGTTTCCCTTTGTTTAACAGTCATTTTCATAGCATATTTTGATTGCCTTGGTAACTGAAGAGATGCCAGTGCGGGTTTCCGCTCCGACATCCGAAACGGTAGGTGACTAAGTGATTGGCAGGTTTCCTGAAGTTAGTATTGCAAACCATAAGGTCATTTGCATCACAGAACTCCAGCAGCCTGGTTCCCTCCTCATTGCGGGAGCCAAAACCATAGCCTCCATGTACACCATGGAAGACCCCTGTATGTTGTCCAACATGCCCATTGAAGTCACCAGCCACAAAGAGAAGCTGTTACAAAATTTTCCGTCTGATTTCTCTAATAGGAGATTCCTTACATGTCTATATAACATGTAAATCTTTTTAATTCCTATTAGAAAATGAAACATGTGTAATGGAGATAAAATAATACCAAAAAATTCCCATTTTCCTAATTTGTTTATTCAACAACTCCACAAATGATATTTCCATAATCCTCAATTTTCATGTGTTCTTTTGATTTACATACAACAGTAATAATGGATGCATATTGGATTGTAATAATGGAATAAGCAGATGTGCTTCAAGAGGGAACAGCTGGGATTTACCATAAACGCCTATATAATTTGTGTGTGTATAGTAGCAAGGGTTATGAAGTTCACTTCACAACCACGAGATCCCAGGTTCAAGCCCACATTATGGCAACACCTGTTTCAGTGCCTAATCCTGTATTCCCTTCTTCCCGTGTTGCACAGGTGCAATATTGTCTTGTGTTGCTTTATTATATTTTGGTCATGAAATATTGTTTTTCTTCTTTCCTTGTCCTAGTTGCTAAGATTAAACTATGTATATTTTGTGTCCTATCTCTGTTTTATTAGTCCTTAACAGCTTTATCTGTTTCTTGATTCCACTAGGGTTACCAGTACCTGCCTTAAGGGGACAAAACTGTGAGAATCCCTAGGCAGAAGGGTGTATTTTGTTTGTTGCATTTCATTTGTTATCACTTTTCATTTGTTTGCCCTTCATTTCTTTTGTGTATATATGTATGTATGTGTGTGTGTATATATAAACTTATACATTTATACATATGTATACATGCACACGTACATCCAGCTTCTTTGAGCTGTTGCAACAATTAGTGCAGTTAGTGTATTGTGATTTCTTTCAGGTGAATGACTTAGATGGTTATCTGAGGACAGCTTTGCATTATGCAGCCGAGAAAGACGAACAGTGCATACTGATCTTACTGCAACATGGGGCAAATATAAATGCACGTGATGGCAGTGGCAATACCCCGTTACACTGGGCATCGTACAAGAACAAGATTGAATGTGTCCAGGTGTTATTGCAGCAGGGAGCTGACCCTGATGTCCGTAACGATAACAGTGATACACCCCTCAGTTGGGCCGCACTGAAGGGGAACCTCAAGATCATCCAACTACTACTTGAATATAACGCTGATCTGTGCAACAGAAACACAAGGGGTTACACACCTTTAATGCAGGCTGCCTATGTCCAGGGTAGAGGGTTGAACTGTTTGGACAACACAAGTCTTGAATTGTTAATTAAAGCTTCAGGTCCGTTAGGTGTGCACAGTAAATGTGTAGATTTGATTTCAGAGCTTTGTCAGGATAGCAAAGTGAAGAAGTTGCTATTGTCACTCTGTAGGAACCCTTGTGCGCTACAAAATCTTTGTTGTCTGGTCATACGTAAAGCCCTGGGTTACTGTTATCTACCAGAGGTCATACCTAAACTACCCCTGCCAACTCAATTACAAAAATTGCTCATGTTGCAAACCTAAGCTTTGAGATGGCTTCATGACTTTTTTTTTCTTTTTTTTGACAATGGTTGAACAATGAGTGAGTGAGTGTGATACAAATGGATGTGATTTCTATCTCTTCATCTCTCTCTCCCTTTCTCTTTCACCTATTACTCCTGCTCTCTCTTTTCTTTCCCATCTTTGTCTCTCACCTCTGTCTCCCTTCCTCTCATCCCTTTTTCCTCCCCTCTCAAATACCATTTATCTTGCCATCTATTTCTCATCCTGTTCTTCACATAAACCCCGTAAGGATCAGTTTTTCGCTCTCCCCCTCCCTTGACCCTCATCTGGTTCCATCATTCCAGATTCTCTTCAGGCTTCATCTACAATCTGCTACAAACATCATGTGATGAAAGTAACCCCCAATAAACTGAAGGGACCAACTTGTTTGCTTCTTGGTTTGGATGGATCAGAGGTGATTTGTTGTAAGCCCTCTTTTTCTAATAGCCCCTACTACTTTATATATTAGGCCACTCTTCTAAGGCCCCTTTCTACTCTGTATCAGATAAAGCACTCTTCTAAGGCTCTTTCTGCCCTTTCTAATAGAGCAACTTTCTAAGGCTTCTTCTGTCCTCTATAATAAAGCTCCCTTTTAAGTCCCCTTCTGTCCTCTATAATAAAGCTCTCTTCTAAGGCCAATTCTGCCCTGTAACACACTCTTAAGGCTCCTTCTGTTCCTGTATAATAAAGCTCTTTTCTAAGGCTTCTTCTGCCCTCAATAATAAGGCACTATTTCACTATTCTAAGACCCCTTCTGTCCTATATAATAAAACCCTCTTCTAAGGCTCCTTCTGTCCTATATAATAAAGCTCTCGTCTAAGGCCCCTTCTGTCCTGTATCATGGAGCACTCTTTTAACGTCCCCTCTCTTGTACATATTAGAGCAGTCTTTTAAGGCCCTTTCTTCTGTATATAATAAAGCAATGTTATCAGGCCCTTTCTCTTGTCTACAACAGCGTTTATTGTAAGCCTCTATGCATGTATAGTGATTCCTTTTCTTACAAAAAACTGTTGCAATATAAATGTAATTCTGGCTTTGAACAATAAAAGAAGAAAACAATGTATAGATTTATTTTACTTAAACTACTCTTGTCAGTCATTAATTCACACACGCACACGCGCACGCGCACACACAGAGGGTGAGCCAAAAGCCATGCACTGAAACATTTGGCATTTTATTTATATTACATTATTATTACCTCTGCCTTACCGAAGGTGGAGGTATAGTTTTCATTCGTGCTTGTTTGTGAACAAGATATCTCAAGAGCCACTGGATGCATTCAGATGAAGCTTTCAGGGATGTTTGGCCTCATGACTGGCACGAACTGATTACATTTGGGCATCGGTCTGGTTTCAGACAAGGATTCTGGATTATTTTTCCTGTTTTTCTTTTTTACTTAATTTTTGAGAGCGGTCGGGTTCATTTTTACTATTCTCTTTTGTGAGAGCAGCCGAGATTATTTCAGATATTCTCATTTTAAAAATCCTCTCTGGCTAATCATTGAGAGGATGTTGGTGTTGCCTTGGCAGAGGCTTGCGCTTTCTGAGTGCCTGGTAGAATCGTTAGCAACCCGGACAAGATGCTTAGTAGCATTTCACCTGTCTTAATGTTCTGAGTTCAAATTTCGCTGAGGTTGACTTTGCCTTTCATCCTTCAAGGGTCGATAAATTGAGTACCAGTGACATTCTGGGGATCGATGTAATTGACCAACCCCCTCCCCCCAAATTTCAGGTTTTGTGCCTTTAGTAGAAAGGATTAATATTATTATTATTATTATTATTATTATTAAGGCAGCAGGCTGACAGAATTGTTAGCACGCTGGGCAAAATGCTTAGCAGTATTTTGTCTGCTGTTACGTTCTGAGTTCAAATTCCGCTGAAGTCAACTTTGCCTTTCATCCTTTCAGGGTCAATAAATTAAGTACCTATCAAGTACTGGGGTCGATGTAATCAACTCTCTCTCCCCTCAGAAATTCCAGGCCTTGTGCCTTTAGTAGAAAGGATTATTATTAAGATGAAGAGCGCGATTCCATTGTAAGATATTTTATAAGTCGAACGATATTTCAACATTACGTCTGTCTTTGTCGAGTTCAAAATAAAAAGTGATAAAAATTCAAAATTACAGAAATTCAAACATAAAGTATGAACGAGAGCAACCAGCATCCACACGTTGATGGAATTCCTACTTTACAGTGATATCAGTTAAAACCTCCCATCAAGATTTCATGTTAGTTTATGTTCCAAACACCAGCTAAATACACTAATTTCTTCATTATTTTCAAAACTAATTGAAATAAATGCAGTGTATTTCGATGGCATTATGGTGACAAAAGGGTTAAGCCCTCATGAGTAGTTTGGTGTACATTCCATCAAGGCAATTTTCAAGCTCTCTTTTCAAAGCCCAGCTTTTAACCTCAGAGAGAAGAATGCTTTCTGTTTATGCTCTGAAAAACACTAGACTTGTTCACTTAGAAATGCATGACTGTCAGATTTTGTGACTGGCACTCCAACCATGCTAGAAAGAGAGAGAGCAACATTGTATAGCAAAGAATATTTGACTGAAAAATATTAGTTGTTGCCCCAGGGTGGTAGTGCGGTATTTTTGTAGTGAGTAGCAGAATGTAGAAACAATTTATTACAGTTTATTTGACTGAGAAATGTTACTTGTAACTCCATGATAGATCTACGATGTAGAAAGAATTTCTCAAAATTTATTTCATGAAAGAAAGTTAGCTGTTGCCCCAGAATGATGATACCATATTTTTAAAAGGAGTAGTGAATTGTAGACATAATTTAACAAAGTTTATTTCACTGAAGAATGTTACTGTCGACCCAGAATGGTAGTACAATATTTTTAAAGGGAGCAGCACAATGTAGAAAGAATTTATTCAAAGTTTATTTGACAAAATAAAGTTAGCTTTTGCTCCAGTATGGTAATATCGTATTTTTATAGGTTGTAGTAAAAGGGTAGAAATAAAAACAATCGAACAACAGAATAATGGGTCATACATTTACTGAAAATCCATACAAATTGATAGATATGACATGGTAATGCTGCACAGGCACACATT
>NC_069001.1:3010133-3010599 GCF_001194135.2 Octopus bimaculoides
AGAAATAAAAACAATCGAACAACAGAATAATGGGTCATACATTTACTGAAAATCCATACAAATTGATAGATATGACATGGTAATGCTGCACAGGCACACATTCACACACACAAGTATCCATGCATGTGTATGTGCTTGCATGTATATATATATATATATATATTTTTATTTATATATCGTATATATACCCACACACATACACCTCCTTCGTTTTCTCTCTCTCTCTCTCTCTCCCCTTTCATTTCAATGTCAGCCTCATCAATTGATCTAAGACCTTCTCTCAAAAAAAAAAAAGAAAGGTGGACACAAAATGAAAGGAAGGAAAAAGTATTGTCTGAAATATTTAAAGAAATCAATAAATAATCTTTGTTAGTCAAACTCTAAGCGAGCAGAAGAACAAAAGGTGAAGAATTGCTGAAACTAAGGTGATTCAGAAAGGAATTTTTTTTTTTTTTTTTTTTTTTTT
>NC_069001.1:3011089-3012490 GCF_001194135.2 Octopus bimaculoides
AAGGTAAACAATACAATATTAATAATAATAATAATAATATTAGTAATAGTAGCAGTAATAATAATAGTAGTAATAATATTAATGATAATTTCCTTAAATAGGCACAAGGCCTCAAATTTGGGAGGGGGGAATAGTCAAAACTATCGACCCCAGTACTTGCCTGGTACTTTATTTTATGATCCCTGAAAGAACAAAAGGCAAAGTTGGCCTTGATGGGATTTGAACACAGAAATAAAGGGCTGGAATAAATACTGTAAAGTATTTACTCCACCACTTCAATAATTTTTTTTTTTTTTTTTTCGCCAAGTAAAAATTTAATACATTTTACCACCCAAGATTTGAGAAAAAATATTTCAATCAGGAAATTATTTTTAATAAAGCAATTTTGTTTATATTATTATTACAAAAAAAAAATTATAGATATCTATAATTACATATAGTGAATTCTAATAAAATATTAATTCTATAATTTGGCATTTTAAACATGAAATTAATAGAATTTTCTAAAATAGAAAAAAAAAGGAAAACATTTTATTTTTGTGTAACTGCTAATCATTATCAAATTAAAGTCATTTAGAAGACAATATTTTTTATTCCAAATCTTAAGATTATATTTACTAAAAATATGAAAGAAATCTGGTTTGTAACTGATTTATTTATTTATTGAATTGGCATGAGGTCCCCAGGGGATTACTGGTACTATTGTATCGAGGTCCAATCATGAAAAGCAAAGTATAAATTCCTATCAGGAATTGATCTCTGAACGTCATGTTGACGGATGGACTGACACATGACAGATAGGTGCTTTCTTGTCCAATTTCTACCAAATTTGCTGACCTCTAATTAGCGGTAATACTAATTAAAATTAATAAGAATAATAATCCTTTCTACTAAAGCACAAGGCCTGAAATGGTTGGGGCGGGGACTTGTCAATTACATCAACCCCAGTGTGTAACTGGTACTTGCCAATCCTGAAAGGATTAAAACAACAAAGTTGACCTTGGCGGAATTTGAACTCAGAACATAGCAACAGATTAAATACTGCTTAGTATTTCGTCCAGCGTGCTAACGATTCTGCTGGTTTGCCGCCTTAATAATAATAATAATCCTTTCTACTATAAGCACAAGGCCTGAAATTTTGGGGAGGGGACTAGTCGATTACATTGACCCCAGCATTTCACTGGTACTTATTTCATCAACCCCAAAATGATGAAAGGCAAAGTCAACCTTGGCGGAATTTGAACTCAGAATGAAAAGATGGGTGAAATGCTGCTAAGCATTCTGCCTGGTATGCTAATGATTCTGCCATCTTGCCGCCTTGATGATAATAATAATAATGATCCTTTCTACTGTAGGCACAAGGCCTGGAGTTTGTGGGGAGGGGGCTAGTTGTTTACATCG
>NC_069001.1:3012967-3016944 GCF_001194135.2 Octopus bimaculoides
ATAATAATAATAATAATAATAATTTGTAGATACTTTTTTTTGTTTTCCTTCGTTCTTCATTTAACTCCCCCCAACAAAAAAAAAAAAAAATTTAAGTGATTTATAATCACATAGAATTTATCTCAAATAACCAGTTGAAGTTGAAAACATCGAGACAACTTTAATTTTAAAATGAAAAGAAAGAAAAAAAACTTTTTTATTCTTTTTCCAGTGAAAACATAAAAACAAAATGTCTGGTTTATTTATTGTCAGACTAAACCAGTTCGAAGATGTTTCTTGATCACAGTTGTTGATTGTTTTTTTTCTCTTTTTTTTTGTATGTGTCTTTTTTTTTTCTCCTCTATTTTGGTTGTCTGGCCTTTTAACATGCTGGCCTATATAGCATAGATGACAACCAATTTATACCAGGTACGTCACACCATTATCATTATTCATATTAATATGTCTTTAAATCTATTCTGCAGCAACAATGAATGCATGTATCTGATTAGTTAAAACAAAAATACAAACCCATCTTGCTGCATCTTGTCAATGACTTGTGTTTATCAAATGGAGAAAAAAAAAAACCCAAAGAAAACTGTTATCAGACTTAGTTTAGTTACAAACGCTCTATAGAAACATTTCTGCAAGAAGATATGTCCATTTTAGGCGATCTTTCTTACTCCTTTTCACCGAAAAAATTAGTCACGAAAAACATGTGTCTTTGATAAATCTGGCAATAACAAGGAAGTGAAGAGGTGGGAGTGGATTTAAGAATTGGTGACAGGTCTTCAGTTGAAGATTAAAAGTATTCGATGATGTTACATCACCAATATTGGAGGAACAAAGGGAAGCAAGATAGAATACTGACAGGGTTTCTCTGAGCTAACAGGTCTTGTTTACAGAAAAGCGATACAGAAAATACTTTATTCAGAAGTATTTAGTTTCTCTGTGAAATTAGGCCCTGTTGTCTAAAGACAAGGCTCTTTTCAGTTGCTTGGAACGAGAATTGGACTGATGAGTTTCACCTTCTTTAATACTCATCAGAATCTACTGACCCTTCTCTGTTCCAAAGAGTAGATTCGTAAGTGGAAAGTTGCTTCTTAAAAATGTAAACAAGAAAAAACCTGGCTGACATTATTGTAACCAAAAAGAGAGAAGACAAAAATAGAGCATAATTTCCTACCAGAAACAAGGAAGTTTGAATGCAAAGCATGTTTCAGCTATAACAACTTTACATACAAATTCAAACTTATAAGTATGTACATATATGTTTAAATATAGATGCATTTGTCAACACACTTATATGCACAAACAGGTGTACACTGAAAAAGGAAAAATGTGCAGAATTTTCTGGAAGTTCATCTATAGCTTATTCTAATTGCCATCTGATAAAGCTATTTCTGTCGGACTAGTCTCTGATCAGTAATTAATTAAAGATGAGAATGTTTGCAAAACAATATATGTACCTAACATAGTGAGAGAGTGAAGTTGGAGGAGGATAGCTAATTTCGAGGGAGTTTTCTCTTTCTCTTTCTCCCTCTTTTTTATTTTGTTTGTTTGTTTCAGAAACAAATAAACAGAACACATCCTCAATCATGAAAGAATTAGGGACAACAAGCGGCCCTTTCAAATTTGGGTTAACAAAATCTGTTATATAAGAGGCTGCATGACAAGCCACACACCAGTATGGCAAGCTTCTTGTTAGTTAAATCACAATAGAAGCTTTATATGTGTATATGGCTCAGTGAATTGTTATTTGTTGGTTCTAATCTTAATGTAGTTATGTTATAAATTTCCAGGTTCCTAATACCAAAATCTGTTTCAACACAGACCCTCGATATCTCACCAATATATGGGGCACAATTTGTCTCTGCTTTTATCTCTTAACTGATCCTCCTTCATGGAAATCCTTTATGCCAGCATCCAAACTAAATTTTAAAAATATAAATCTATACATTTTGTATTCAGTTTTAGATTTGCCCTCAAATTTAATCTAAGGTCTTGCTTTAATTACATAAACTAAAAGATAGAATCAATAAGTTTCTCTACACACAAGACATACAGAAAAGAGAGAGAGAGATGAAATATAAATAGGTATACTTAGTAGGTTTAATCATAGATCAGGCCTCATATTTAATCATGTAAATTGTGTGTTGGTTGCGTAACTAGGGAGGTGGGGGCAGTCCACCCTAGGTCACGATTTTGTGAAGGCAGTAACTTGGAGGCTGCTGTAAAATCGTTTAGGTTTTGGAGGCTCAGCAAACTCAAGGGCTGCCATGGCTGGCACACACACACACACTCTAGCTATGCCACTGATGTGTGTGTGTGTGTGTTTAGTTTTTACATAAATTGAGAAGGGAGATAATGGCATGGCTTTTCTTTCTCCAGCCACACTCATACATTCATACAGACACAGCTAGGGTGACAAATAGACAAGATGGAGTTGTGTAAGTTTGAATAATAAATACAGCTTTGAACTAAAGAGAAAAAGGTCTATTGATATAAGATGTGCACACAGGTCCAACGTATTGAAATACAAGGACCTGACCTAGGTGTGGTGGTGAGACTATTACAGCACACATTACAGCACACAGTCAGAGGTAAGTAGTTTTGTATGTATAGGTTTGTATAGAACTGAAATATCTAAGTAATATTGCTCTTAATGTTCTTCCATACATTTTTTGCCAGGTTTTCATTTTCTTATTGTTCTTCCATACATTTTTCTTTTGTCATGGTTTGAGACAAATAAAACAAAAACAAAGTTGAATACATAAATTAAAAAGTCAAAGTGGATCTTGTTTCTCACAGGGAAGAAAAACTCAATGTCAAGAGGAGGAAGAATGAAGGAGATGTGACTATAAAGGGGTTGGGTGAAGAGAGAGAGAAGGGGAGCTTGCTAGGTCTTTCTACTCTATTATAGTTGATATCATTCTTCTGATATTTCACACAGTTGCTGGCTATATTACCTATCTTTCAATTTGTCCTTTTTAGTAAAAATTTACCAAACGAGGTGTAATTCAATTAAGTGTTGTGTGAGCCTTTTTTGAGGAATCTTTTAACCAAAAAAAAAACAAAAACAAACCAAAAAAATATAGAAATTATTCCAGGATTCCATCTTCGTACAAAAGAGCCTCGAGGTTTCCACTCCGTTTCAAAACACTTCGCAAGTCTGTAGAGCTTCCTTCGTTTTCGTCATTGAAAGCCAAAAGAGAACCGCTCACATCAGTGGCCTGCTGGAAAGTACTGAAATCTGGAGAACCTGATGGTCGCCTAGAGAGAAAAGTAGAGAGAAACAACACACTTAAGATTTTTCAAAAGCAGAGGGATACATATACATTATATTGGTCAGCACACTTATTGAGAAATGTATATATATTTGTATTGAAGGTTTATTCCATTTGGAACGTATTAGAATACAAAATAGAGCTCGCTCACCCTTACCAAATAGCGAGTAGTATTATTACTGTCCCCGAAAGTAAATCTTTGATGCTAACACATCCAACTGTATATCACCTGGATCCCATTATACAGGTAAACCGTTGCTTAATTTAAATCCTGTGTGTATGTGGATCTATGTTGTATCGAAACAGGTTTAGTGTTTATTAAGTAGCTGTCTAAATGTACTCCTTGTTCATTTAAGCAACCAAATAACCCTGAACAAAAAGATTGTGTGTGAAGAAGTGGCCACAAGGCAGCCTTCACAGAGTAATCAAATTGCCATCATATCTTTATGGTAATTCCATTAATTGAAATAAATTTAGATATCTTGATTTTATTAAAATTATTGATGATTTGGTAGCTCAGCAGGTAATGGGTGTTGCAAAGTGGTAATATAACAAGTGGAGGTTTCAAATCTCTTCCAGGAATTACAAAGGTTCTTATTAAATAACATTTTTATTTACGCAACCAAATTTCCCTCAGCAAAAAGATTGTCTGTGTGAAGAAGGGGCCACAAAGCAGCTTTGATATAGCAACCAAATCTCCTCCAAATCTTT